>NW_010966459.1:63882-128735 GCF_000463585.1 Tarenaya hassleriana
ATTATTATTATTATTATTATTATTATTATTATTATTATTATTATTATTATTATTATTATTATTATTATTATTATTATCTGTAATCAATAATTTCTTTGTACTTATCTGCATGGATCGGCCGGGAAAACAGTTTCAGTCTCCGCATTGAAATCAATTACTCTTTATCGAACGGTAAAATCAAATAATTAAGTAGTTTAAAATTTATTAAATTGAATAACTTGAATAATTTTTTAGCGCATGTGTGGACAATTCGGAAATTAAAATTATGCGATCTTTACATGCTAGAAGTTGGTCTTGGTTCATACCCACGCAATTAGTGGAGCCATTTTTTTCTATTATGAAATCTTGAATTATATCTTACGCAAATACCAAATGAAGACAAAATTTTAAAGTATCATATTATTTGCCACGTGTCTAAATACTATTTGATATGACAGCGTTTTGGACGATATATAGATGCAATAGGTAGAAATATATAAAAACTATATAATATATCATCATATCCTTTTGGTTACTATGAAAAAGGAGATATTTTTTTTTTACAAAACATTTCTTTGTAACAATAGCTTTTAAATCCCACTTGCATTGCATGGCATTGGCAGCTTACGAATCGAAGAGAGGAATTCCATGATTGAATGTACGATTTTATCACATGTGATGGACTAAGTCATATATGACCAAGTAACTCTTGTACTCGAGCGCGTGTGCCACACACACATGTACACATATATACACACACACACACATACTCGATAATCATACATTCTTTATTCATATATACGTTGCCGAGATGGAGACAGATATTTCCGATATATGGTGAAATGATTTTTTTTAATCTATTTATGTTGTTTTTAATTAGTGTTAAACAACTTGTGTGTCTCAATATATATATATATATATATATATATATATGTATGTATATTTATTTATATACCAACCAAAATGACCAAAAGAGATGAAGGGAAGGTAAGACAGAAATTTGTGGAGAGTAAATTCCGTTACGGTAGGTGAACAAAATGGCCAAACCCAAAGAAAATTTACCACGAGAAGATTAGGATATAATAACCCCACGATAATGAAATGATTAACCTAAAAATGTTTAAAAATAAATAATTAAATAAATGAGATGTCCAAGTTTTCAAACTGAGAGAAACAAAAATGAAATGATAGATGGTGTTTGTCTGCTACTCTTCTTATTTTAATAAATTTGACGTATATTCCGCTTTAATAATCATTTATTTGTAAAACTATTGACCTGTTGTGGACCCAAATTAAAATTTAAGCAAATACGTGATAGAGATGCAACGTTTAATACATGATTAGAACATAATAATAATTAATTATATTTTTCCATGGCAGTCGAGATTCAAGACTCCCACTTTAATCTCCTTCTTCCCTAACATTGATTTTCCACCCGAGCTTGGGTAGGCTTAGGGTAGAAAACATGTAAGTATACTGTTAACCTGAATTTAAATTTTACACTTGAGAAAAGATATTCACCCAGATTTCTTAGGTATTCTAGGAGATATAATTGGATCAATACCTGGTGAACTTTCGAATTATATAAAAAAACATTGATTTTTCTATTGTGAAATATATGTAAAAAGACGATTTTTTTTTTAACTCTATCAAAGTTTTTTATGCTATATATTTTTCCTTGAATAGGTCACTTTTAAAATTTAATTGTAACTTTAGTGGTATAGTGTGTGTATAAGCAAAATAATTATATGTTTATGTTTTTTTTCTTCCTAAAACTAGTTCAGTTTCATTTCTAGACTAAAAATATCTTATATCCTTCGATATTACACAATTTACAATTTTGATCATTACAAAAAAAATAATATATACCTTCTAAATAATAACTTGTGCCTCGCTACTAGAGAGTTCCATATTATATGCTAAGGCTTCTAGACGACGAACAAAAAAGGTTGACTTTGACTCCAAATCGGTGAAAGTCAAAGCATTTGGATAAAATAAAGTTATCAAATCTTGAAATTATTGAGCATTTTTTCCGATGTGATTATATTTCTTTCTATGGGAATATATAATTGGTTTATTCTAGGAAAAATAAATAAAGTTTTAAGCTTAAAGGGTTAGAAAAAATGTATTCTCCGATTTCAACACCACTAGTAGGAATTGGTCTTTGCATCGTAGGCCATCTTAAAATAACTGCATAATATTTATCTTAAAAATAAATTATTGGTCTAACCAACCTTAAAAAATATATAAAATCTACGAAATTATTACTCTTTGGGTGGTTGAACTCGGAAATTTTAATGGAGTTATATATTAAAACTAAATTTCATATAAAAAAAACATTTAGATTAAGTTCAATATGCTCAAGAATCATAAAGTGACGTTGTGTAAATTGAACTCTTAAAAATTTATAGTGAAAACCTTGCGAATATACTGTCTTAAACAAAAAAAAAACAATACATATACAATATACACGGATGATGTATGATGTATGTAAAACAATAAAAATATCAATCTATATATATAGATGCATGTAGGAGTTATTAATTTATGAAATAGAAATAAAAGAATAGGATAGATACTAAATTTGGATAGTTCAACTTGTGAAATGGAGACGCAAAACGTTTATTTCGTCTCAAATTCGAATCTCAAGCTAAAGAGAGAAACGTAATTCCAATCATATGGTTAGCTCTCGATCCCGTGATTAGTTTGGATTTCGGCGTAAAACACCCGATTATAAAAAAAAATAGAATAAGAGGATGGTCTCCCATAGCATAGGAGGGGAGAAAAGGTCCCTATCACTTCGTGGAATCCAATTTACATTTTTGGAAGTATTGTAAAGTCCCTCTAGAGAGTAGTAATTCTTGCGATAAGCCCTTTCATAAGAAATAACCTCTTTATGCTTTTTTTTTCTTTAAAGAAACAGTTTTTTATGTTTCGTTTTCATTGATTTATATGTATATATGAATTAAAGATAAACATGTTATTATCTCGTAATCATGAGATAATCATGACATCTTTGCGTAAAGCTGCACGCCTCCCGTGTGCGCTCTCAACTCAACCAGCTCTTGCAAGGTAAATATATCGTATGGTTCTTTCTATTTATAAAATAATATATGATTATGTAGTATTAGTACGTTATTAAATTCGAACGACTGATCTAATTGATATAAACTCGAGTAAATCATCGCTTCAGATTATTATTTAATTTTGCGCCTATATGTATGTATCTATTCACTTGTAAAAAAAAATTCAGAATTTAAGTGGGTCTTTAGATTTTGGCAAGTTGCATAAATAATGGTATTAAGAAGCTGGCACTCATTAAGCAACCCACATCCCAACGCCAATTTGGATATTCCCAATTCACACCATAAATAAATCTTGGATACAAAGAAAGCCAAGGTACTAAAAAGTCTTGGATATAGGGTGGGTTTTAGGGTTTCGGGAACAGCCCGAGTCTTATCTACAGAGATGAGATGTAAGAAGACGAAACCAGGCAGCAAAAAGTTTCAAGTGTGTTGCCCTTTTGTTAACAGAGTTGGACAGTCCAGTTCATGTTGTCCTCACTCAGACCCATCTGCAGACTGGTTAGAACGGTGTACAGCTTGTTTGCCACTGCTCCGACCCCACCTTCTCCATAAGTTACTCTGCACACCATAACAGATGGGAAGATTTCGATTTAAAGGGGATAACAGAAAGAAAAAAGCTTCCATCTTTTGGGTTATGGTAGGTAGCTCTTTAATGGGTTTGTGGAAAGTTTTCGCCTTTGACGGGTAATAGAGTTTTTTTACCTTTTGTCCTTGTAGGTAATGCTTCCTACGGGAGAGACCACGACAGCAGTTCCAGTGCAGAAAACCTCGTCAGCCTCTAGCAACTCATCCACTGTCACTCCCCGTTCCTCAACCTGCAATAACAACTTTGATCTTTTACATACTATACTTATGCCACCAACAAGCCCGGTCCTTGTATTTAAGTTTTGGCCCTTGATGGTGTTAACAGTACTTTGATCTTGTCCGGACACAAAAAAAAATTCAGAGTTGGGAGAAGAGAATTCACCTGAAACCCTTGGCTTCGAGCCACATCGATTATACTTTTCCGGGTGATTCCAGGCAGGATGGTTCCTTTTATTTCAGGAGTGCATATCACATTATCCTGGTAAAACAAGAACCAAACGAGTTAGGTCAGCACAAATATCCAAACACGAGATGATGTTATTCTTGTCCTTAAAAATAAGAATTTGTCCCCAATACTTGTTGGGAACAAGCAATGCAAAGAGTAAAAGAAAAACATCTAGATTCAAAGGCGTTATTCTTGTCCTTAAAAATAAGAATTTGTCCCCAATACTTGTTGGGAACAAGTAATGCAAAGCGTAAAAGAAAAACATCTAGATTCGAAGGCGCTATCAGATACCAGCAGATGAGATTTACCTTCACGACGAAAATATTGCAAGAGGAAACCTCCTCAAGATATCTTTTGTGAACACAATCAAGATATAAAACATCGGAATATCCTTTGGCTTTCGCAATTGACTGTGCCTTCAGAACCTAGATTACAAATAACCGAGGCTACGTTTGAATTTGAAAACCGAAAACCGGAAAACCAAACAAGCAAGGAGCCTGCCTACTTACTGCAGCATAATTGCCTATCGTTTTGACACCCCCAGTACCACCTGGAGTGGCACGGTGAAATTCATGTTCCACAATCAAGTTGATTGGTGCCACCCCTTCCTGACATCACTAAGAAAATGTTCTTAATCACAACAGCTAAGCATTGAAAAATATATTAAATACCATCAAAGGATATGCCTCTGGATGTGTGAAGAGGAAATTTCGAAACTTTTTGGAGTCGGGCTAACCTTGAAATAGTTTCCCACTGGTGAAACATAAACAAGAAAAGTGTATTCAGGAGCTGGGGCAAGACCAAGAACAGCTCCACTTCCCATTAGCAATGGCCGGATGTATAAGGAACCTTTACCTGGAGGAGGAACCTGAAACAATAACACATCAAGAAAAAAGCATATCACTAAGATAATTCGATACTTTTACATAATCAAAAAAAGAATATGTATTGCCATTACCCATCGTTTGTTTGCTAGCACGGTCTTCTTCACAGCTTCCACAAACTGTTCGACATTTGGGGCAGGCATGCACATTCTCTCAGCCCCCATTCTCATGCGGATAGCATTCTCCTCAGGACGGAACAGGAGAATGCTCCCCTCCTGTGTTCTGTAGGCTTTTAGCCCTTCAAACAATCCCTAAAAACAGAGGAGGGCATTAGAAAACAAATTGAGATAAGACCCCTTAGAAGAAGAAAAAATCGTACCCAACAAGCTGGAGAGACAATGAAGCATCTTATCGTCACCGAGACACAGACACAGAAAGGGCAATCTAAATTCTAACTAAGTGAACTATCCCTCTAGGTTACAATCTTATCAAGTGAGAAGACTCCCAAATAAACATCAATTCAAAGTATCACTTCTTGAGAAAGTACCTGAATCATTTGATTACTTGTTCAAACTTTTAACCACTGAATAAATGAAGATAAACTGGATGGCGGATGCATATAAATGGCAGGGTATAATATAAATATTTGATCTTTGATTCATTCTCATATACTTCCAACCAGGCCCCAGATGGCCATGCAGGCCTCCATTTAAGGACCATCACAGAAAATTCTGCGGCTGATTTTCACAGCCATGATACATTGCCTCACATTTCCGCATCAAGAACCATTCAAAGTCTTGCAACCATTCAGAGAAGAAACTAATCGGCCTTATTAGAGCATTCCAATCAAATATCTAGAACTAAAGCCTCGTATAGAAACTAGTGAAAGAGTAACAACAACAACAAGAGTCATGGAGGAATCTCACTCATGTAACAAGAAAATCAGGAAAAATGAGCTCCTCTAAGAAAAAAAAAAAAACAGGAGTTGACAAGTTATAAAGCTCCTGCAACTGCAACTACCTCATATTTTCAACTACTCAACCCAAGAAATGCATTTCCATTCCATAGACTAAGATTGTCTCAAAAGGACAAGACCTGAGAAACAAAGAAACCTACCTGACCATAATTGAGAACACCGGCTGACGGGCTCAGCTCAATGTTCCCAAAACGCTGCAACTCGCCCTTAGAGAAATTCCCGTCGCGGCCACACTTCATGATATACATGTAATCGGTTGGTTGAATACCGAAACCTATGCTGTCCCAATCTATGTCGGCTACTTCAGACATCTCGGAGCTATTCAGACATTAGATCAAGACAAAGAAAAAGGTCAACCTCACCGAAAGGTGATTGCGTTCCGACAAACCCAAATACCCTAAAAGACTACCGGAAACGAAAATGAACCTGGTGGAGTTGGACAAAACGGCATCGCATCGAAGAGACGAGACTCCGCCATGGATGGCATCAGAAGATGAGGAAGAAAGAGAACACCGTTGCTGCAGGGTAATCGGAGAAACGAAAAGGGCTCAGAGAAAACCCGAAGACGCGGCCGGAAGGTAAGAACTCGGAAGAAACATTAATCAGCAGAGAAGAAGAGATTAACCTTTAGAGAGATAGAGGGCGGATGAAGAGACCGGAGACTCGGTGCAGAGGAGAGAGAATGGAGGCGCGTGGCGACGGCGCGTGAAGGGCAAAGGAGGTAATTTTGGTTACCCGGAAACACTGCGGTCCTCTCCATCTCTCAGCGAAATTCGTTGGCGGCGATATGACGATGGAGACGGAGGCTGCTGTCTGTTCTTTTTGCTGCCTTCTCCTTTTTGCCCTAAATCCTCTTTCTTTCTTTTTTTTTTTTTTTATAATTTACTATATAGAGTGAATTCAAACTGTAATCATATATTTTTCTTTATATAATCAGAAGAAAGTATCTGTGGTTCTCATTATTCTGGTCCCCATGATCTGTCCGACAGCGCTACAGACATTTAATCTTGGAAATGGTATGCTGCTAATATCGGTATGTTTTATATTTATCGTTATCGTTTAGGGTCTTTGTTAAATGGAAAACGCAATCTCAAATTTCCAATGGGACATTTAAAAAACGTTCTCTTTCATTCTTGGATAGCGAATTAAGCCACGTATCACCAAAAGCAAATATATACAACATGACGATGCGTCCGATATAACCTATGAAGCCGACGGGGCGCTATAACGCTACGCGGAGAGAAACGACTAACTACTATCTTTAATTTCAAAATGACCTAATGACAACAAATATATATAAAACACAAAAATAATATAACAAGTGGATTAAACACGATCGCATGCAATTTTGCGTAACGAACATTTATTTACCTATAAAAGATACGAGAGACTCTAACTCGCTCGGAAGGTTGACCAACCGAAACAACAGAGAGAGAACCGAATGTTAGGAACACTTTGGCGGATTTGTCAATGTTATGCTTTATATATATATATATATATATATATAATCAGAAATTTTACTTTGTCACAACTGCATTTTCTTGAGAGTCGAAAAAATTTATATCAATACCCTTTCACAAATCAAAATTCGAATCTAGGTTAAAAAAAGAAGTTTTGTTTCCTATACTTATCACTTAATCATCCAATTTTGGATTATGTTATGTTAATATTGTAGCATATGGATTGAAATAAATCAAATTTCTGATTTAGAGACCCGAAATAAGCTTTAAATTCATTTCTATCGCTTATGTATGACGTATTTATACAACTAAAACGTCGAATTTACAAAGTAGATGTAACATTATTGTTTTTATAATTTATAATAAACCTTTATCCGACTACATCTTATAGAAGATCAGAAAAACCCATGTAAATATCTCTCCTAAAATGAATACTCGAATCCGGATTGGGAATGAATTTTGCTTATTTTTTTACCGGTTGAACCACCCAATAAACTTCCATATAGGAATATATATTGGGTAGAGGGGTTATTATATTTTTTGATATCAAGTATGGATGGAATTTCTATACATACAAAAAAAAACTATATTTATCCACAGATATTTAATATGTAGTAAGTAGATGTAATGTTATTTTCACGTAATGATTCCGAACACTTAATACCGAATTCGCATTTGAATTCTGGACCCTAGTAACGCCGTTCTATCACATGTTTTAGGTCAAATTATATAAGAAAAAAAGGGTTAAGCTATTTAATTGAACATGTTCTAAATCAATTCATACGTCATTTTCGTAATTATTTTTTAAACTAAAAACGTTAACCCGTTAGCTACAAAATTAGGACCATGCAGCTCCAAAGCATTTCTGGATTCAGAGTTGTGTATGCATATGCCCTTCGTTCAACGAATCGCTTTCGTTCCCCAAAACCCGCAACAGGAATTTTTAAAAAAATATATAAGAACATATATATATATATATATAGACAGTCCATCTCACATTTATTTAATTATTTATTTTCACAACCACAAACCATCATATACACACGCGCACACCGGCGGCCCCCAAACACAATACATCATTCACATATATCGAAAATAAGCAAATTACACGTATATCTTATATCACAAGTATACATGTGTATATATGTATATATACGTATTCGTAAGAACATGTAAGTGAATAATGTACTCGGAGCTCAAGCGTGACACTCAGGCGGAGGAGCTGGGTAGCGAGACCTGTCCGTACAGTAATCGTAGATCATATGGTTCATTCGGACCCAACGGTAACGTCTGGCTTCAACGGGGTTTAGGGTTTGGTAGCCGTAACCTTCCCACCAGTTCTTAGGGTTGGATGGGCAGATAGCCGGTCCTGGAACGGGGCAACCTTCGATGTCGAAATCCCTGTAATAAGCGTAGAACGGCGCTTTGCTCCAATCGATCTTCTCCAACCCGCCACGTGTTGCCCAGTCGTCGGCCTCCCATAACGTTGAGTAGATCCCCATGGGTTGGGACGTAGGGTACGGTATGTTCCTCGCCTCGTTGTTCTTGTATTCTCTTATAGGCACGTCGTCTACGTAGAAACTGACAGCAACCCACACGTGCCAAAAATACGTTCTTAGCTATTTTCTACGGTCTTTTTTTGTGTTTTTTCGTCGCCATGGTGTTCGTTCCATTAATTCTTGTATTGATTACAAGTTTTGAGTATAGAATTTTAATTTGTCAAAACTGTTACAATATATGCCAAAGTTCAGATAAAATAGTTTATGGAAGAGAGAGAGCTTACACAATATGCTTATGGGTCCATAAGATGGTGTATGTGTGGAAATCGGCGGCCGGGTCGAACCAGAGATTAACCCTTTGCTCTCTATCTCCTTTCCCATGTGCGTAGATGTTCGTCTGGACAGTGTACGGCTGACCGCTTCGGTTTCCCAGAAACTCAAAGTCCAGTTCATCCCTCACACTGTCCGTATCCGAGTTCATCTGAAACACATACGTGACATTAGACACGGTTCAAGATTCCAGCAAGGGGTTTCTTGGCATCCAAGGGAACTCGAGGGGTCAAAGCAAAGTTAAAGAAAGTTAAGGACCAAAAAGAAAACGAGAGATTACGTAGAAGGCGGTGACGGTTCCGGCGGAGTCTCCGGGGATGAGTTTGATCTTCATGCTCACTCGTCCGAAGAGGTACTTGCTTCTCGAGGCAAACCCACATCCTGAAGAGAAGAAGCATCAGGAGAACGTGTAAAAGCGTGTTTTACAAAATAGCCCCTAAAGTTTGATTACAATCAAAATCACCCAGGAAATATGCATTATACCTGAATTCTGGTCAAGAACGAGCTGGATAGCCCTACCACCGTCGATTTGACGGATATGAGAATCAGACCATGCGACTTTGAAATCCTGAAGGAAAGTTGCGGGTCGAGACGAAATTGGAATAATCAATGTGAAGAGGGTGACAATGCAAAGAAGATAAGTTAGGGGTGGTGAAGGGAAATATTTCTTGGCCATGGCACTCTGTTTGTGAATGAGAAGAAATCCAAGAATTGGAAATTGTAAAGAAATATTTAATGTATTTGAATATTTCGACTTGTGGGTATGATTATATGATAGAACTTTAGAGGGCTATTTATACAGAAAGTAATTGGATAGAAACTGAGAATTAAAGATGACGTGGACGGATGGACCCACTAGAAAGAAGCCATTGTTTAGCTTTCCACACAGCTAATGGCGAGCAGTCGTATGGCCCCATCTACTTATTTAATGATATATATATATATATACATTTTTAATACTTTTTGTTGGAAAAAAACCACACACACATAAAATATATAAATTTCTTTGAAACAACAACAATTTTAAAAATATATATAATCTTAACCCGAAACTAATATCAATACTTTAGGTAATAGAGATTTCATATATATATATATATATATGTTCAAAATTATCTATCTATAGATAAACATTTTTACTAAAAAAATTATAAAGTAGGAAAAAAAAGCTAGAAAAAGGGCTCCAAGATCCAGAGATCGTGAAAAATAAAATACTCATTGATGGAACGGGTTGGACGTCATTTTTTATAATAAATATTGCATTTAAAGTAAACACTAAAATTATCGGTGTTAATTATATATTTAATATTAGTATGAGTGGATCTCATGAAGGCCGCATATATCGTTGCATGCTACACGAACACGAATGTGGGTTTGGCGGTTACGGCCGACGGGGCCCGGGTCCATCAACTGGAACCAACCTTTGTTTTTATTCATTGTTTTACCGAATATATATATATATACACATACAAAACTATTATTTCATTCTAATGCTCTTTAATACAAATCGTTTTGGTGCTACAAATTGAATTATTAAAATTTGTAATTCTATAAATTTTAATCATGACCAAGTTCTGATATTAGTTGTATAAATATGTATATATGATTTATCAAGAATTGTACCAATTCTAGTAGGGTAGACGTTTCGGTTTGAATTCGGTTCTGAAATGATTAGCTTTAGTTTTTTCGGTTTTATAAAATTATGTACCAATCGTTTATTATTTTATATTCAGTTCGATTCGGTTTTGATTGCGCTTTGGATTAAAAAAATTATAGATTTTTTTAAGAAATTTGCGGGTTTTCATGATTTTTTAAAAATTCATTTTGTTTCGCTTCGATTCCAGAAAATTCATTTTTTTTAAAGGTTAAAAAAAATACTGTAATTTTCAGATCGATACAGTTCAGTTCCAAAAAATCGTATCGAAATACCCCTCCCTAAATTTTAATATTGCCTATACGTGGATTACAGCGCTCTGTATCAGGAGCGTGAGATGTACGTTACGATATCTGTGGCCTCCCTTTTATATATATAAAAAAAAAGCAGAATTGTTGGTTTCATGGTGGATATGCACCGAATGTGATTTTGGAATTTTGTAATAAAATGTAATGAAATGAATTACAAATGCGAGTTATCATTCTTGATGACGCTCTGTATCAGGAGCGTGAGATGTACGTTACGATATCTGTGGCCTCCCTTTTATATATAAAAAAAAAGCAGAATTGTTGGTTTCATGGTGGATATGCACCGAATGTGATTTTGGAATTTTGTAATAAACTGTAATGAAATGAATTACAAATGCGAGTTATCATTCTTGATGCAGACGAAATCCTCCAAATCATCGTAAATGTCGTCTATGATGGAGGGGCTTTTATGCGGAGTTGGTTTGGATCGCCATAAAGCACTTTTTATTCCATTTATCAGCTTTCTCCCAATATTTCTTTTACCGCTGCTTTTCCCGGCGGCCGATCCGGCGGAGGAAGACGACGGAGCCACCGCTCTCGTGCCGCTGTGTCCGCCTCCTCTCCTGAATGTCGTGCCGAGCGACGACGCTGATCCTCTCTCTCCTCTCTCTATCTTTCCCTCACTTGGCGGGAAAACGCAATGGAAGCTCGCCGATCGACCGGAATCCAGCACGCTTCTCGACCCGATCCCACCCGATCTCTGCATCTCGGATTCTTCGGAGATGATCTTCCTCATGGCGTTGAGCTCTTTCTCCAGGCTCTCTATTCTCGAGCTGGTGGACTCCATCGTGGCTCTGAGCCTAGCAGTTTGCCGCGCCGCGGAGTCTCTCTGGAGAATCGAGCCGAGCGTTACGGAGGAGCTTCTCGCGGCGGCGCTCTGCCGGTTTCCACCAGCGTCGGCTAGAATCGAGCGGCGCGTGTTGAGCTGCTCCTGAAGCATGGCGCGTACGATGAACCTCAGGGGCATTATCGGGTTTTGGACCGCGTGGAGGAGTAACGGCGGCGAGAGCTTGCCGCAGTCTATCGCACTGCATACCAGAACCTTCTCTTCCTCCGTTATCTTTCCGTCTTGCTCCTGCAGTTTACGTCCATGAGGAGGCGGCACGTGTCCAGCTGTGATCACCAAATGACGAAAATAACCTTTACCTTCACGTAAGCTTCGACGATCCTGTATAGCAAGTCGTGGCGCGGGAACCGCCGCCGCACGGCCTGGGCGACGATCACGAAATCACCGGCGTCAAGTCTAACGGCATCACCGAGGAAATCGTCTATGCCGTCTCCGTCTTCCGTCAAAGTCAACGCTTCGATGCACCGGCCGAGCAGAAACGCCGTAGTTTCCGACTCAGGAAGCATAAGAAGGCAGGAACGGAGAACAACGCGCGTGTGATCTACGCTTACGGATACGACTCGCCGAAAGTACGACTCCGTTATCTGCATGAGGTTCTCCCGACCGTCTCCGTCGTTCTCCGTCATCAGAAGCTGCTCGGCAGCAACTCTCAGGGAAGTGAGGTTTAACGGCGTTAACTGGACATGCGCGCCGTAACAGAAATCTGCCACTAAAGAGAACGTCTTGGCCGTTACGTTTAACGGCGGGGAGAGAGTTAATTCTGAGACGCCCGTTAGGTGGCGTCTTAAATACCCACTTCTTTTGGACAGAGGATCCTAAGGATAACGATGAACAGAAGAAAACAAAAGTTCAAAACTTCTGCAGCATTACAGTAAATGTCCATACATTTTTTTTTGCAATTCGCATTTTTTTCGGTAGTAAATGGGCATTTAATATAAGAAAAAAAAGGCCATAACTTTGCGTTACCCTTTTGAGAATAACGATCGGAAATGTAGCTGTGAATTATGAAAGGCAAAAACCAATCATCGATCCCATTTCGAGTATTCGGAATCTCGAATAAGATAACATCAATGTCAAAACAAAGATAGTACCTTGTGCAGATGGAAGCTTGTTCCTTTCACATGTACAAGCACATCCGGCGCAGAATCCCTAGCCAATGACCTTAATTTTGAAGATATAATGGTCACGGAATGAAGACACGCCAAAATTTAAAGGAACATAAAATAAATACAAGTTTGATCTTATCTTATATTAACATACAATAATAGAAAACAATTGACAGAGGTGTTACCATATTTCCTGGAGTCTGGATTTAAGAGGAGGGGAAGGAGAGGAGAGATCTATACGTTGAAGTGAAAGAGACGAAGAAGAAGAAGATGAAGATGAAGAGTAGCCATTGTCTTCCTCTTCATATATCGTATCCACAACTCCTAGATTCGTCCAGCCCTTCATTCTCTCTCTCTTTTTTGGTTCGAAAGAGAATAAAACTACAAGTTTTTATGGAGGTTTTGAATTCGTCGGTTAGGGTTTGAGAATGGGAGGGGAAGAACTGGGAGTAAAGGGTGTAATAACTAATAAATAGGGTAGGGCGAATATAAAGGGATTGCATGTGAATGCCCTTTAAAGTGTTTCCATTTCCATGACCCTTTGATTCAGGTAGAGGGACCACCCAACATCTCTCTTATTCACCCTATTTAGTATCAATCCTGCCACTTTGTGTTTCGACTTCAATTTAACCAAAATCATTGCGTAGTTGTACAAGGACAACATGGATATGCACAATTCTATATTATTATATATTCCTCATCCTAGTTTTGTAACATTTGTAATAATTATGAATTGATCTTTTAGATTAGTATCTAATAATAGATTTTATACAAAGAATCACGGGATAAAATTTGAAAGGATTTATCTTATAAAAAAAAAGAGCTGGGTTTCGGATGTTGGATTAAAAAAATCTGTTAGACAATGAAGTGGTGCTGTGTTGTGTGATCAATTTCAGTGGGAGAACCGTGAAGTTTATTATGGGCTTCAAAATGGGTATTTCTCAGTATTGGGCCAGGCCCATTAACTCACTTAAAAGAGATACGGACCAGTAGAGTGCAGAGATCAAAGGAAAACCCTAATTCTGCCATCAGCCAAACGGCGCCGTTTTCCTCCGTCTTGGGGATTTCTTATAATCTCAGTTCAAACCGCATTTCGTCGGCCTCAACCACAAAAAAAACCCTAGGTTCCTCGTTCTTTTTCACAGGGGGGAGAAGATGAAGTACAACCCGCGAGTGAGCTCGTCTCGCCGGAAGAACAGGAAGGCTCACTTCACCGCACCGTCGAGCGTGAGGCGCGTCCTGATGAGCGCGCCGCTCTCGACCGACCTTCGGCAGAAGTACAACGTCAGATCGATGCCGGTGCGAAAGGACGACGAGATCCAGGTGGTGAGGGGAACGTACAAGGGCCGGGAGGGAAAGGTGGTGCAGGTATACCGCCGGAAGTGGGTGATTCACGTAGAGCGAATCACTCGAGAGAAGGTGAACGGGACGACGGTGAACGTGGGGGTAAACCCGTCAAAGGTGGTGATAACGAAGCTGAGGCTGGATAAGGACAGGAAGTCGTTGCTCGAGAGAAAGGCGAAGGGTAAGGCGGCTGCGGATAAGGACAAGGGAACTAAGTTCAGTGCGGAGGATGTCATGCAGAGCGTTGATTGATCTATGAAAAAAAAAACTTTCCCAGGTTAATCTGTTTTTTATTTTCCGTGTTTACTTTGTTTTCGCGATGGAAATTTAGGGTTTGGTTGCGGACATGAGAACGTCTTTGTTTCGATCTACTTATGAGGATGATTTAATAACCACCCACTCAAGTTATTTTGTGTTTTTTGTTATTATGATGAATATTTTGTTTCATGATTGTTGTGTATGGCGTTTAGGATGTTTCATTGTATGTTCATTTCACTCTTGTCGAAACGAAATTAGTGTTGGTTCAATTTGGTTATCGAATAACATATAGACAGACATTACCAAATCAAATCAGAATCAGAACGAATTGAAAAAACCAAAATTTCTTTGATTAAATAGTTTCATTAGTAATAATTGAAATTCAATCGAATTTATAATTCGAATTCAAAGATTGAATAATTAAATATAAAAATCAAGTGGTTATAGACTTTTTAAATCCAAGATAAGTGAATCGATTCAAATATAATCAAACCCCCAATAAACTGCCGTGGTCGGAATGTACCGAAATTTGACATGTTCAGGTTAGAGAATGAGGGTGCCGATATTGCGAAAAATTGGTAAAATCCTTGGGATTAACAGCCAAAAAAAAAAACAAAAACGGTCTTAAAAAAGAAATAATAAACCGTCAGTTTGTTTGCCTGCGGAGATGATTATTTGGAAAACGCAAATCCCCAAAAGAAGCCGCCGTAGAAACGATGATGATGAGATTCATGAAGTGAAAAAGCTTCAGAGTTCAGACCAAAGTCCATCGCGTGTTCTCTCTCTCACTCAAGGTTTCAGAGCTAAGGAGAGACCGAACCTCGGATACTTGTCCAGAGCCTTAGTGTCGATCTCACCAGATACGGTCACTAGCGATTTGGGCACAACCTCGTGCTGGATAAGTGCCCCGAGCTTACCGTGGTTGTTAAGCTTTGCTTTCACGGTCGTCAAATGATCCACTGCGTATAATCCACCCACTGTTACCGTGTTCTCGTTCGTTGAGAATTTCCTATACACTTCCCCCACTGCCGCACTTCTCTTCGCCTCGTCTACATGATGCAGGTATGATGCCTTTATCGAGTCTCCCTTGTCTCCCCTGAAATGGAAATTTCAGATTATAGATGGAGAGACCTGAGAATTAGTTCGTTCTCCAAGAGATCTGAATAAAAAAATGGGCTTACAGTATAATGGAGGCACAAGCGTCCGGTTTTGTCACACTGATCCCAGCATTGTACTTGGTGAAAGTTTTGGAAGCAGTGTCGTATCCGGCTTCTGCACCGAATGCAATGGTCGGTGTACCGAGAGTAGCTGTTACGTCGATTAGAGGGTTTTGCTTAAGAGCTGCAACAGCGGTGAGAGTTGCATGATCATGGAAGTATTGAACCTCCAGCTGGAAAAAAAAAAAAAAAAGCGAGTTATTAGAAGGGAGGGTTTTTTAAAATCATTGAAGGGTTATTATTATCAAAAGGGTTTGAAAATGATCCTCTCTGTTCAAACCTTGCCAGAGTTGTAATCAGGCACTTTGAAGGAGGCGATGGCTTTCGTGGATGGAAGGACCTCAGTGAATGTGATGGTTGTGGAGATCTGCCCCCCAAAATAAAAACAGAAAAGTTATCAGAGTTGTTTTGTACAAGCTAGCACGACCTTCCAAGAGAGATTTTGTTCATCAGATAGATTAACTCACATTTGATTCAGTATCGATTTTGACATCGAACAAGGTGTTCTTGTACTTGTACTGAGTAGCAACATCAGCAGCGTGGAGTCCTCCTTTCTTGAGTGCAGTTGATGTAAGGGCCTAAACAACAGAAGAAAAAGGTTAGGAAGCACCATCACAGTGCCACGATTTTGAGGGAAAACATTCATTCCACCAAGGCTCTTATTTTTTAACACTGAATTAAGTTTAGTAATGAAGTTGAAAGATAACCCCTTCACATTCTATAGATCCATTACCCTTGGCTTATGAAGCAAAAAAATAATGAATAGAACGGGTCCGATATGCAACATTTGCAACCAAGGAACCCATAATTAGCTTCAACTGACATCACAACTTTGTCAGAATATTATGCCTACTGTAAGTCTGTAACAACTGGCTAACGTAATAGAGATTAAAAAACTACAAGCAATAAGGGTGGATGCTAACAGGATAGACTGAGGAATGTATCATATAAAGTCACCCTCTCAAAACATGTACCCAACATCAACGAAACAACAAGAGATGTTAGCTCTGTACAAGAAATCTAGCTCTCTGTTTGCTACACAGCAGACCACGATATAATCGAGCAATCCATGAAACCAATCCTAACAAAGATGAGATCTATCCGACTTATCATTTGGAACTAGGGATCTGATTGAAAGCGATTCAATACGACTACGACTGCCAATCCGCAAGGATTAGTCAGTCTCGAACACAAGGGTTCACGGTCAAAGGCAAATCTATAACAGAAGCGAGACATAAAAACATAAGCCAGATTCCAAATCCAGCCATTAAACAGGAAATGGATACATCGATGAAATACGTACCACTCCCGAGGCACTGTAAGTGGAAACGCTGAATTTCTGATCAGAATTATAGTCCTTCGTCAGCAGATCTAACACGCGGTAACACACAAATCAAGGAAATCAGCTCAACATTGCATATAGATACACAAGCAGCAAGATATACGTATCTGTACGTATGTACAAGCGACAACAGCGCAATTTCCGCCGAAAATCGCAACGATTACAGCGTGAGAACAGAAAAGGAACATAAGATGAATTACCTCTGGCTTTTTTGCCGATATCGGCGAAGAGTCCAGGTCCCTTGGCCATAGTCGATCGGATAGAAAGATAAAGATCCGAGAAACGAGAGAGAGAGAGAGAGGGAGAGAGCGGCGAAGAAGAGAAATGAGAATCGGTTTTAATTTTAATTTTTTTTGTGGTAGACGAGCTTTAATAAATGGCAAATGATTTGCTATAATTACTGCTTGTGACCTTTAAAGGGTGACAGGACTACTCTCAACCGTTGATTGGGGTCACCGTCGTATGATCGTTCAGCAAAATCAATTACGAAAATAGTCTGTTGAACCCATTGGGGGAATCAAATAACGATTTTATTCAGATAGTGGTATAATATGATGCGCATGAATACCGCAAAACTAGGCTGGAAAATTCTTTCCCACGTTACAAGACGGACCGGACCGGTTTAAAGTAATAGATTTTGTAGGGTCCAGTCCGGTAGACAAGAAAACCGGTGCGGTTAAATAATAGGTTTTAATGTCTAATAAATAAGACTCTGCTCTTCGAACAAGGTGTCGTGGTGTAGTTGGTTATCACGTCAGTCTAACACACTGAAGGTCTCCGGTTCGAGTCCGGGCGACGCCATAATGAGTAATTTTGTTTTTTAAGTTGGAATTTTTTGTATGCAGTGCGAAACAAAAAAAGGCCAATATATTTCAAAAGAGCCGAAGAAACCTTATTAACATTTTTTTGCTATTTGAGCCCATTTTAAAGAGAATACGACGGCCCATAACCACCGTTAAGCCTTTTGACGGTCCAATAGGTAGAGATTTACTGTTTGCAAGTTTTGTAATTACAGTCTTACGAAAAAATGACACGAATTTTATAGACTTTCAATTCGTATGCACAAATGTCTGTGGACGTCGCGTAGCGAAGAGAAAAAGGACAAAAGACAGCTAAGATGTGAGGTGTCGAACGACAGAACACGACGACCTGGCTGGCGCTCTCGCATGCAAAATGGATGGGTCCTCTGCCGTCTATTTGTGTATATCCGACCGGCGCGTGGATCCTCAACCGTCGATGTCATGTCCGTGTCCCACGCGCCCTGGCCCCACTATGCTTTTTAATTCTCTCTTTAAAAATATCTAACGAGAAAAGAAGGAAAATCTGGAAAATCAATTCTCGTTTCCTTTGCGAGTATCCAGAGGGAGAGATTCTCTCTTGCGTTCTCTCTCCCGCCCGCTCGGCCAAGGAGCAGACCTCTCTCTCTCGACCTCTCCTCTGGTATTATCTCTCTCTCTCTGCCTAAAGGTGAATGATCGGTGTGTGTATCGCTACTCGACGCCTCTTTGTGTTCGTTTGATCCGATAAATCCAGATTCTGGAACGTGGTGAAGGTATGTCGGTGAAACTGGATCGTCGATTTTTTTCTCTTTCATTTTCTGTAGATTTAACGTTGTGGCAATCATATCCGAGTTTCGGATCGTTTGTGATTGTCGGTCGGTTGTTTTGATTTGGCGATTACGACTTAGAATTTTTGGTTACCGTTTTGACAGAATTTCCTGATTTCGTGGAATAAAGCTTGTGTTCTGTGGGGATCCTGATATGTGCAATGAGTTGTGTGGGTTTTCAGCTTGTTGATGTCTCTACTATCGATTTGTTTATTCTGACATGAGATCTCTAATCACTTTTGCGATTTGCTGAAATTTGTTTCCTGAATCAAATGATTCTTAATAAATCTAGTAACTGTAGACTGGTTGAACTCGGATCTGGGTTTGATATCATGGTAGTGTTCATAGGCAAATGACAAATTATGATATGGTCTGTTGGAATTTCCGAAGGGACAACGAAAATTTTGATTATGTAATCTGTTATAGCCATTAGCCTGCAATTATCATTGTTATTTGACTCCTGTAGGAGGGAAGATAAGAAACCAAGGTGCAAAAATGGTGACTGCTTGCAGTGAACATCACCAAGTCAAAGCTGCCGAATCTGTGCCACCTCCTCCACCCGCTCCATGGAAAAGCGGTGGCTACCAGAAAAGGTTCCGGGTGGAACCACCAAATCAATTAGGGCGTTGCTGTGTTTCAACAGCGACAAGAGCTATGTGGGATCGTCTTTTCAACGAGAGTTGTAAAGCCGATGTCGTGATTCATACAGATAATGGTAGCATCGTCTATGCTCATGCCGATATCATTGTAAGCTCTTTTAGGCTTCATTTGACGTAGAAAGTCATTCTTGTGTACAATTGCACAATTAATGTGCTTAGAACCTGTGGGAGGATGCCGACTGAACCACATTTGAGAATTGGAACTCGACAAGAAAAGTTGAGAATACTAAATGTAGATGCATGATTGATATGTAAGTTTGTTGATTCGGCTTGTCACAGCGAAAATTAAAGGTTGCTGTTTTGGATTTTCTAGTTATTCTTCATCTGAATCCTTACCCCTCTCTTTTTAGTTGATGTGTTCTATTTGCCCTTGTATCTCTTGTAAAGACAAACTATTCATTTGGTTTATCGACGATCACAGGGAACCGCCTCTCCTGTAATTAAAGGCATGTTGAAGCAAGCCAAAAGACATGGCTATTGGCAATCAATTGCAATCCGTGGTGTCCCTCAAGATGCTGTCCGGGCTTTTATCCGCTTCCTCTACTCTTCCTGGTATAGATTGGTCTTCCTGTTTCTTCTGCCCTGTTTTTTTTTCCCTGGTATTTCTGGTTATATATGGGCCTGATTAACCCGGCTTTCATTTGTAGTTACGAGAAAGAAGACATGAACGAGTTTGTGATGCATTTGTTAGTGATGTCGCACGTGTATGTCGTCCCTCAGCTGAAACAGCTGTGTGAATGGCATCTGGAACAAGGGTTGCTCACCACAGAGAATGTAGTAGACGTGTTCCAGCTTTCACTGCTATGTGACGTCCCCCGCCTCAGCGTCGTTTCTCACCGTATGATCTTGAAGAACTTCAAGAAAGTTTATGCTTCAGAAGCATGGAAGGCTATGAAGAAAAGCCATCCGTTTCTCGAGAAAGAACTCTCAGATTCGATGATCCACGGGGAAAACGTATGCATTTTTTTTTCTTTCACAGTCTCCTTTCGTCTCAAATTTCTCATGTTTTTGATGAAGCATTTCAAACAAATGTGCAGAGAAGAAAGGAGGGGATGAGGAAAGCGAAGGAGCAGAAGGTGTACGCCCAACTGTACGAGGCGATGGAAGCGCTGGTGCATATATGCAGGGATGGGTGCAGGACGATAGGGCCGCAGGGGAAGGACTTGAAAGAGAACGAGGCACCGTGCGGGTATGAAGCTTGCAAGGGATTGGAAACCCTAATTCGGCATTTCGCGGGGTGTAGCCTGAGAGTGCCCGGAGGCTGCGTCCATTGCAAGAGGATGTGGCAACTTCTCGAGCTTCATTCCCGTCTATGCGCCGATTCCAATCGATGCTGTGTTCCTCTCTGCAGGTACACCAACCGTCCATCCTTTACCTTCTTATCCGTACCATTGGATTCTGATTCGGATATGAAAAATGATGGGTTCATATGATGTAGATTTGTGTTAAAGAGATATGTGATTGTGTGTTGTTAATTCGGGTGGGGGTGGACAGGAACTTCAAGGAGAGGAAAGAGAAGCAGAGCAAGAAAGAGGAGGGAAGGTGGAAACTGCTGGTTAAGAACGTGTTGGGAAGCAAGAGGTTCGGATGTTCTCCTTTCTTTTTGTCGTTACCCTCATCCTCCTCTCCATGATCATCAACTCGCACAAAAAGAAAAAATCACTCTGCAATCGTTGTTCCACCCAAGAATCGGCTGGTTTTTTTAAAGCTTTTCTTGTGATCCCCCCGAATGTAACCATCGCTAAATAAATGGAACGACGAATCTTTTGGCTCTTTTGATTTTTTCCCCCCTTGATGTTCTTTCTAGTCTTTTGTGTTTGGTTAGTCGATGAAGGTTGACCCGCAGTCGCGCGTGGATCCTACTGGGCCTCTCCCAATTAGGAGGTAACAATATCACGACAGAAACTGCAATTAATCCATGTAGTTTTCTGTGCTAAAACAAATCCAATCTTCTTTTATGTAAAAACCAATCGAAAAAAGATAAGAAATTTTTCGATAAGAAAATACGGCGGTGGGGGTGAAGGAGAAGAGAACCCAAAGAAAAAGGGGGGAGGAGGAAAGCGTACAAGAAAGTGAAGTCGTCACATGTTTTTGGCTTTTGGGTGGTAGAAGGACAAAACACATACCGAATACAAATCCGAAGCATCCAAGGGTTTCATTGAGTGGCATTGTCGTATGCCCTAGATGCCACCCACCCATCCCCTTTCACGTTCTCCCCCGCATTCTGCGGTTGCCATTCGAGATAATCCTTATCTCTTTTCCCACCAAAATCACACCTACTAATCCAAACACCTTCACTTGTTTTTGTATAAGACGACCAAACTGTTAGGCACTCATTTTGTATCGTTTCTGAGTCTCCGAGGAAAGAACTCTTCAGCCAGATGTTTATACCGCCGAAAGCAGCAACGTGAATCCGATATCACCACCTTTTTTCAGTTGACAGTAAAGTCAGTTACCAAACAAGAAGGATTCTCCGTTTCTATGGCAATAACCCATCCGAAACAAAATTACCCTTCATATAACATATTATTATTATAAATGTGGAAAAAAAGAGAGAGGTTTCCCTTATTCTTTCGGTCGCTCGGGGGAAAAAAAAGACATATCACTAACCGCATTCCGCGTCACGGCAACAAAACCTGATCGATCACACACTCCCTCCTTTACCCGGGAATCAGCTCTGACTTCCTAAAACTCTATATGCTCCCTATTCTGCTTTTGCCGGTCCATTTCGTGTAGATCCTCCTTCTCGCTGTAAAAAAAAAAATCCTGTACAGACAGTCTACTTGCTGTCCGAGCCCCAATGGTATACGATTGATTGCCGAGAAAGATGTTCTCCTTCCTGACCTTCCCATCCCCATGCCGATAAACCTCATGGAGACAAGCTATGATCTTCGTCTGAGCTTGTCTCGTGTCTACCGTTGTACCTGCCAAGGACTGGCAATGAAGCTGTGGCTGAGATCCGGAAGGATCTAGCCGAACCCATCACCGTTCTCTCCTGTATCGTCTTCACTTCTTTACAAACATTGTCGAGTATTCCGAGGAAATCCCTTACCACCATGAAGATCCTCAGTGGATGAGATTCCTCCTTCCCCGCATCCCCGTGGAAGTACTCTGTCACATCCTTCACCCGCCTTAACGCCTTCCTTTCATTTTCCTTGACCATACCCATCTCTTCCCCTGCTTCTTTGAGGAACGCCTTCATTGAATCGAAGAACTTCCCCTGTTTCGTTTCTGGCTTCTCGTGTTGCAGAACAGATCGAACCTTATCCAGACCCATCTCGAGTTTGGAAACGTAACTGCTCAGAACGTCAAAGTCCATCCCGGCTGCCCTTTTCACGTTGCCAAGATCTCTACTGAGTCCTGCCACTACTTGAAGCCCTTGCTTTTTCAAATCGCCTTCTTCCGGTTGTGACTCTTCGCTCTGACAGTTCCCGTTTGTAGAGTCCGAAGGCATGCCTTCGGATCTAGTGATCTCTTGGACCACAAAGTGGAGCAACGTGGTCTTCCCGTCAGTACCCTTTATGTCCACGAGTTTCAAAAGAGTATCAAGTTTGAATGCCTTGGCATCTCCACGATTAGTTCCCACATTCATTCTGTTCCCTGTCCTTAGAACAGCCTCCAGTAGTTTGAGGAACAGCCTGCTGTTCTTTAGTTCTTTGCTTGCATCCTGGAAAGCATTAATTACACAGAACAAAAAGAGATGTAGTTAAAGTTGACAAAACTCTTGCCTGGAGGGAAGTTGGAATTTGAGGAGTACCTCTAGTGTCTGGAATGAGTTCCTCAGATATTTAACTTCTGCATCAAAGTTGGCTCTATACAACATTGCTTCGACCCTTTTGAAGGCGAAAGGTATATCGAGAATGGTTTTAAGAAACTTTTCAGCTGTCCCGAGTTTCAAGTCATCACCAGAGTACTCTCGAAGTTTTATCTCTTCCTCTTTGGTTGGACCCATCTTCACCAGTGTTTCCAGAAGCTCCGCACCTAAGCTATCGGGATTACCTGTTACAGCATCACAGGTTTAATCAAGCAACAAGCTGAGACATAAATTAGAAGTCCAATGACATATTTCGGGTGTGGCTCTTCGCGCAAGAAGATATTTGCAGAATTCTCGGGGCAACGAAAGCTTTATCCAATTGGATATTTTTAAGATTCGCTGGGAACTTGCCATTCGTTGTTTAATCAACGTGACAAATTCGCAAATGCAATGTTATGCCCGATGACAAACCGAAAGAGAGACTGTCACATACCATCCAACAGGGCTTCGAACACCTCTTCCCGCGTTACATTCAGTGCTCTAAGAAGAATAGCAATGTTCTGTGACTTCTTCGGATCCAATACTCTGTTCTCATTCTCCACTGGAGGTAGCACCGACCTTCTCACGCTTTCATTTGGGGCTGGTTTTTTCGTATTGCAACCAAATAAATGTTCCATCCTATCCTCGTTCAACCTGTATCACACCGTGAGATGTGATCACCGTTCAAAAACAACCACAATTCAAGCGCATGGTATAGAAAGCAGTGATACTCACTGAAATGAACTCGACTTGATCTGGTCCCAAACAGTCGCGCGATCCGAGCTCGCACGCACTTTGTCCCAATGGAGAGGCTTCAACTTCGGCCTACCTGAATCAGTTTCCGCATCTCCCGTCTTTTCGGATGAACCACCTGATCTGCTATTAACCTCTTCTGGCTTGGATTTGGGACTCGGAGTCCTGAATTCCTGTTTCTTCAGAGGTTCATTTGACGTTGTAGAAGTGGTTACTTCGGAACCGCTCGGCCTACGCTGTATCTGGAAGTCTTCCGTCTGCTTGTGAAGAGGGGGAGGCGGCGGCGGCGGCGGAGGTGGAGGCGCCCGAGGCGGAGGAAGGGCTTGATCTGTGTTTATTGCCTGAAGCGCCGCCCTATTTGGTGGCGGAGGTGGAGACGAAAACTTAGGCCGGTTCGATGAATAGGTAAGCTCCTGGCGCTTATTTTCCGACCCCCGTTGCGGTGGCGGCGGCGGTGGCTGTTTCTGCTTTATCGATGGAATGATGACGTGTTTCATCTCCGGCGAGGATGAAGCCTTCGTTCCGGCCGTCGCGCCTCCTGTTGCAAACCTCGACCTCGGAGATGTTCTCTTCGAGTGAGGAACCGAGCCGGTGGAATGGTTGGTGCTATCGGCGGAACGAACAAACGGCGTGTAGAAACCATCCTCGCTGCTGATCGTAGATTTGTGCGGCGTATAAAATGCCGCGTCGCGGCTCTGCTCGTCGGAAGATGAATGTGACGGAGATGGAGACAACACTGACGGTGAATCACCAGACGGTGGAGGCCTGGATAATGGTGGAAGCGGATGAAGCTCCGGGCTCGGCCGATACCGATCCGATCTTTTAGCCGAATTCAGCTTCCGATACGGTGACACATTGGCCGTTCCGTTGCTTTCGCCATTCGTCACAATAGACGACTCTCGATTCGGCTCAACCGTTCCAATATAGAGAAAACTGGACGTAGGTGGTCTCGTATCTTCCTGCAACATGTGCGAACCGCCATCGACGCCTCCATTGGCGAGTTTCTGAGTTTCGCTCGCGTGTTTCACTTTGTGTCGGTACAAAAAGAAAGCCAGAGCAGAGAGCATACCGAGTGTAACAATTCCAACGGATATGACGATCGCGACTTTCTTCCCCGGTTTCGCTGGTTGAGTAGCTGTCGGAATCGGCAATCCGCCATTGACAGCAGCGGAAGCTGGCGGAGGAGAAGGAGGAGACTGACTCTGGTAAGACGTGGACGGTACCTCGGGGAAGAAAGGCTGATCAGGGATATCGGGAGTAGCCGGAGTAGATGGCGGCGAATCGGAAGCCGGCGGCGGAGTAGAACTCTCCGGAAAAAGCGGCTGATGCAGAATTCTCCGATGAACCTCTGCAAATTCCCTATCGAATCGGATTGGCCCTCCGCCTCCAGATACGGGAATGAGGAAGGATAACGGCGAGATAAGGATAGAGAAGAGGGAGAGGAAGACGAAGAAGCAGGAGTGAGGAGCTCTCATGGCGAATCTCGATTAACTGTTTTACAAATCTTCTCTCTCTCTAAATTCATCTTCTACGCCCTATTTTCTTCTTTTGTGCCCCCCCCCCTCTCTCTCTCTCTCTCCCTTTCTTTTTCTATGTCTTATGCGGGAAAAAAATTGCCAGGACATGGAGAGAGAGAGATAGAGAGAGAGATATGGGAAGCGAAGGTTCGCTCTTCGGTGGGTTTCAAGATCTGGACGATGAGCTGACGTCAGCAATTCTCTTTTAGTTTTAAGAAAAAACAAAAAATACACATGGTAATCACATGATGGTTAGCGCTATTGATATTGACTTATTTTTAAAATAATTATAAAAAAAGTGGAAAATAACTAAACTTTTATGTCACCAATGTGGTGTCATTTCTGACTCAATGAATCGAATTACGTGTAAATATCTGCGCGAAGGAAAGAACCACAAAATTCAGTGAACAGTTTCCTAAAAGACACGAAGAATAGTAACCGACAACTTCGTCGCCAGCTTTGAAGATTTACTGCGAATGAATAAAAATTACATATTTATATCATTTTAAAACGATATATTTTTTACAGTTTAATAATAATGCGTGTGAAGATGTATATTTAATTGTAACAAGAAATCCGACAGATTATGGAAAACCAAGACGTGTGTGGAAAGTCTTTGTACCGCAATTCGATTTCGTGTCGAAAACTTTCGTTATCGACGTTAATGACACGAAATATATTCCAAATTCTTTGCCCAGTGACTACGGAATCACAACCATATATAAAAAAAAAAAAGGAGCACGACGTGAAAAGACGGACATGCCCATGCCTGTGCCGTGTTTAACAGAGAATGCGATGCTCATTCTCGTAATTTAGTTTCCGTTGTCGATATCGAGGCTAAGTGAAAGACGACAGACACAAACCATTCGATCGCCAACTTTTCATTTTATACGAGTTTTCCCAAATTATTTTTATATTCCCAAATTATATATATATATATATATATATATATATATGTGTGAATAAAGCACAGAAATTGTGGTGTTGAAGTTAGGGTCGGGTACGGGTCAGATATCCGCGATTTCCGATCTTATGCTTTTGAATTTGACAGGCTGGACCCTAGTTTTGTTTGATCTCTCTAACCCACCTACGCAAAATGAGCCCAAACTATACTATAATAGTCAACCATCTCCCAAATTATATATATATATATATATATATATATATATGTGTGAATAAAGCACAGAAATTGTGGTGTTGAAGTTAGGGTCGGGTACGGGTCAGATATCCGCGATTTTAGAGATATCCGTTTTCGTCTTCCTCTTCGCGCGTTTTATGAAAACAATGTCTCATTTTTCTATCTCATTAACACCGGATATCTGTGATTAAAAGACAGGTATCAACAGATATCTGTACCCGTAAAATATATATTTTTTAAATAAATATAAACCAAATATTAATAAAATTATATTATTTAATTTAAAAATATATTTAAAATATAAAAAATATATATCTTTGAACAGGTATAAATGTCCAACCCTAGTTGAAGTTGCGAGTGCCACTTGGGCTGATTCTGTAATCAGAAAGCCAATCCTGTGTGGTCCGGACCACCGAAGATTAAGATGCGGACCAACAGTGTTATTTGAAACCACACACTCCAAAAGATAATTTCATTGTTTTGTAGAAAAAAAGGTAATTCGCATGTTTTCACGTGAAAATATGATATCTCAAATTCACTTCTGAAACGTTCCAAATAGCAAATACAAATAAATAAATTCAATCTGGAGTCTGCCGTATGTTGTAACAGTGAAATTTCATTTTCTATATCGATATAAACTATTCCTTTGATACCGTAACAAAAAATACTATGGACTTCATATATAATATATTTATTAAAAAAATAAAAAGAAGCTTTAAATGAAGTCCGTATGTGTAATTTTGGAATAAAGTGAGGTGGAAGGGTGAACGTTAGCTTCTCTTTTTAGCTTTTTTTTTTGCTCATATCTTTTTAAGCTTTTCCTTTCCTCTTTTTGATTTAGTGATTACTTTTTTTTTTTGTTTTCTTAATCTCTGAAATTATACAAGATAGGAGTAATTTTGATTAGGAGGAAATTAATGTTTAATTTATACTTCCTTGATTTAAATTTCTAATTTATAGTTAATGAATTTTGGGTAATTAAATTTTAATATGATTAAATATTATTATTTTATAAAATTTTGGTCAGATTTTCTATCCCAGTCTCAGTCTGATTATGAATCCACCGACTTTCAGTGTACTGCACAATGCAAGGGGACAAAAGCACACGCTCAATCGCATTTTCATTCACCACTTTTCTTTTTACTCTCTTTTGTTCCTTTTTATTTTTATTTTTCACTTTTCTATTATCTTTTCTGGTTTTCCTGCTTTTTGGTTAATTTAGCTGTCCATCTATATTTTTCAGGGTAATTACAATTTCACCCTTTTATCTACACTTTTAAAAAACACAAATGGAAAACAAATGATATGATATAGAGATCAACGTTTAAAAAGAAGAACATAAAACTTCCGACAATAGACACGAATTTATATCGTCAATAACAAGAAACAAATATTCTTCATACAAAGTTGTATTTATATTTGCTTTTCTTCCATTCCACGCAAACGTTAAAGCCTCGCAACAATTATATTACGGGAAATATATAATATATATATATATATATATATATATTCACATATTTTTCCAGATACCAAACTAACACCGAAAGCAAAGCCACGAATTAAGGCTTTCCCGTGACGACTGTGTACCGAATATTTCATTTTCCGGAAATTTGTTACGATACGCTTCCGTACCACGAGTGATCTAATCAAAATTTGTTTTCTGCTTAACTTTTCATAAATAGTTTTATTTTTCAAGAAATGAAAAATATCCTGAAGGTTTAATGCGAACTATTTCCTTTTTTTTTATAAGAAATCAAAATATATAATTATATATTATGGTTTCGTAGTAAAAACAAAATAGCTGAAGGAAGAACAGAGAGTCATCGGTCGCATGGGCCATTGCTTGCCTTGTGTCACGTCTGTGGGTTCCAAATCTTGACCGTAACAGATACATAAAGGGAAAATACTATGTATCTGTTTATGTTAAACCACTAATTAATTAAAATTAATAAATGAGGTCTAATCATGATAAAGTGTTGGACAAATCACTGTTATAATCATGACAGGATTATTCAAAACCTCCAAAGTGATTTAAGAATCCCAAGGGTTCAAGAGGAAATTAACTAAGCGATTGATTAGAGTGGAATTATTATCATTATATCATTATGCGTGGACATTTGAAATGGGACGATTTTTTTTTTGTTAAATGGGCCTAGCCAAGGCCCAAAAAGCTGCTATGACGGCTTGCCCGAACAAAGACCTAAATGGACTGGACCCCACGGAATATCGGTCCCTGTGGGGCCCGTGACATTTTGTGCCTTTCGTGCCCTCTTACTGGAATCCCGAAACGGCGCCGTTGGATTGGTTAACTAATAACTAATGATTAATAATGTTTTTAAAATAGGACTGTATGAAGTAAAACAATATATATCACAGTTATTGTTTTATATATAACATGTACATTTTAATGTTATGATATTCATAAAAACAAAGTGATTTGAATCAATATTTAATTAATCAATAGATGTGGCATGGTGTGGGGGAGTGGGATGGCATTTCATGATTTCCCGTAAGAGGTCTATACGCTTTTTTTTATGACACGTGTCGCTAACGACTCAGCAGTCAAATTGGCTTCTGCATTGATCACAACGGTGTTTTTTTTTTTGTCATGCGTCAATATACAATTATTCTGCATGAAGCTTCGTTAAATACAAATATATATATTTATATATATAAACACCTCCCTCATGTTCAGTACCAAAAGGACAAACTGTAACTTGGTTGTGTACACACCACCTTCTCGAAAGGCACTGTGATGGCATGTCCTCCTCCTCTTCTTCGCCTTCTCTTCTTCATTTCCCTTCTGGGTCTTACAGGTAAGCATAAATTGCAATACAAGATCTGTTTCTCCCCTCTCTACAGATCATTAGAAGGAAAAAAAAGCTTAATTAATTCTCTGGCATTTCTGCAGGAGCTGGTCAAGAATCATCATTCATTGGAGCCTTTAATCTCCATCAAAGAGTCCTTGAACTTCCTCAAAGCAATGATCTTGCTTTTGCTGTTTCTGTGAGTGATGACAAAACCGTTGCAGAGATCTCCTCTAGTGTTATCACCGCTGAAACATGGTTGCGAACCCACGTTCTGTCTCGCTACCCTTCCACCAAAATCACCACCATTGTTGTCATTGTCCGAGGTTTTTGCCAGACCGCCCAGCAAGAACACGGCTCTGCTCTGGTTCTGTCTTCCCTTAAGAACATCTACCATTCCCTTGTCAGATGGGGTCTGGAGAAAGACATCAAAGTCTCCTCTGGTTTCTCTTACCAGTGCTTGAACACAAACGAAGTCTTTTTTGAGGAAGCGATCAAGCCCCTTCTTCTCTTTCTCCAAACCATAAACTCAACTTTCACCATAACCCCACCTCCGAATTTCCCCCCTTCACCAGATGATCAACTCGGTTTGCTTCATTTCACCAAAAAGTTTCGGTCTTTGGGCTTCAACAAGGTGAATTTCATAAACCCTGTACCAGAAGATGCTGAAACCATGATGAACAGAAGAAAGCTTAGATCGTTCGTCGATTTCAGCAGCAAAACCATAAACCCTTTCCCTGCAAGACCGTCCCCATTACCAGAAATCTCCCCCATCCGCTCCTCGATTGGATTCTCAGCTCCGGCCACCGTACCCACAAACCCTAGAAACTCCGATCCCCCATTTTCATCGCAGCCACCATCCTCCGCCGCCGCACTTCCGCCGGATCTTCCTCCTCAGGCCTTCAACTCACCGCTCTCATCAGCCCCAGGATACTCCCTCCCGCCGTGCGGTCCTCCTTACCCCGCCGCTACACCGCCGCACTTCTCCGCCGCGGTGACGCCGCCGCCGGCGAAGGCGGTGGAAGGGCTATGGTGCGTGGCGAAGCCGAGCGTGGCGGAGGAGATCCTGCAGCAGGCGTTGGATTTCGCGTGCGGAGAAGGAGGAGCGGACTGCGATGAGATAAGGCCCCATGGAAGCTGCTTCAGACCTGACACGGCAGTGGCTCATGCCTCTTTTGCCTTCAACAGTTACTGGCAGAAAACCAAGAGAAACGGCAGCACTTGCTCCTTCGGCGGCACCGCCATGCTAATCACTGCAGACCCAAGTAAGATTAAAAAAACATGGCCTTTTTTTTTGTCAGAGATCTCGGCGATCTTCAACTATAAAATAAAACCTGTGGGGACTTATATTAAGATTGTTGATTTGAGAATGGGAATATTTGTTGCAGGTTATCTGCATTGCCGGTTTGTTCTGAGCTGAGCTTGCTTGATGAGAGGCAGTGGAGGCATAAAGAAGATAATCATGCAAGTATTTAGTTGTTTTGATCTAATCTCTAATTCTTGCATATTTTAAGTCGGGGCTGTATGATCCTTAGAATTCGCACCGCATCTCTTATTCTTGCATATTTTAATTTCTGGAGTCTTGAGAATAACATCTATGAAATTATATTTTTTTAGACATATGTGAGTATTTTATCTTTCAGGGTTTAAAATGACAATCATAAAACGAATTTTGTTTTCTTAATGATATGGTTTCAAAGGATATTATGTATAAAAGAATTTAAAAAAATCGAGTTCTAACTACCATAACAAATTCCATAAGCATTGTTTCGTATAATTTTTAGTGGGTTGCTATGTATGTGATTTATTTAAATAAAATATTAACCATTCGTATAGTCGATCAATTCTTATATTGACACGTCACAGAGCAGAAATTGAATCGAAAAAATATTCGGAAGCCACATTGAATTTATCAGAGCCTGGTTTCGATCCAGGGACCTGTGGGTTATGGGCCCACCACGCTTCCGCTGCGCCACTCTGATTTGCTATATCTAATTTAAAATAAATTATAACATTGTTGGACCATGCGTCAACCAATTAATGTTCTTCGAGATTTAATTTTTTGTCACAATTTATTCACAAAAAACCCTAGGCACTTTTTTTTTCTTTACTTGCTACTTAAGTTAACGAGCCAACTTAACTGAATCTCACTAGCTTAGTTGTTCATAACATTTTCATTAAGCAGCGACATCATGGAGTCACCAAGAGCGAAAAGAAATTAAGCGATGTGCCGGTTAATGGACTGCGGCAAACTATCACATGAGGCATGTGTTCACGTACGCCTTTCAAAACGAGCGGCTTCCAAGTCGTGGTTCAAATCATCTTCTTCCAACTGGCTCGTGCCACACCAAACAACTCCTCTCTCCCGCCGAACAGGTTTAACGGTAGTTCAGATGACCGATGAGGATTGAGACTCTGGTCCGGTTGGGGAGGAGACGCGTAATGACTTGAACCTGATGAGTCCGGTTCATCGCTTATAAACTGATCTTGGAGGAGGGTTCGTTAAAGTATAAGAAATTGAGTTGTTGCGCATCTTATGTTTGATTTGGTCTAGTTATGGAAAACCCTTGATGATTAAACACGATTCTTCCGCTCGTAAAAGTAAAACCTCTCAACTTTTCACTCTATAAAATAAATTCACATAACAACAGACCGCAAATATCTCGATTTTAAATAATATATACACTTAATTTTCTTAAAAGAATTTTTTGTTTGCAGAAAACAATGAATCATGGCTAACAATATTGTATTAATTATATTTATGAGATTCATCATACTTGCATACTCAATTAAAAGAAAATTGATCAAAGTAAAAGATTAGTTATATTTTATCTAGAAAATAGATAAAGATATAAAAAGTATTTAAAAATCTTTTGTAAATGACGAAAACAAAATAATTTTTTAAATTTTTTAGCAAATTTCGTTTCACATTGAATTTTTATTCAATTATCAAATTGAGAAATCGTTTCCCTATTTATTATATATAACTTTATAATCGTTTGAGAAACTTTATAAACATTGGATTTAATATAAAACCTAAAGATAATTGAAAAATATTTCTATAATATTATATACGGACAAAGGAGAAGAGAAGTACTTTTCTTTATATGGTCATAGGGAATAAATTTTATTATATAAGGTTCAACTTAAATATAAAATATAAAAACAAACTTTCACCTAAACAAACACTAGTTAATAGATGAAATACTAAATCTTATTTTGGCATATTTAAAATGAGAAAAAACGGAGCACATCAGGTCCACTTGACCAAAATATTGACAAGATCATATTCAATAAATTTTCATTTATGTGATATTTGCATATCGAATTAAAAAAAATTTTGATTATTAGGTTAAAAGAAATTACAAAATAAATTTGTTAGCAAATTTCATCTCACATTGAATTTAGGTCTTCAATTATCAAATTCAGAATTGGTGATGAAATTTGTTATATATCTTTATAATATTTTCCAAATTTGATTAACATATTTCGAAGACCTAAATATTATTGATTCATGAAAACCTAAAAATTTCAAACAAAACAATACAAAATTTGAATACAAATTGAAAATAACTTATCTATTATCTATGCTCTCAAATACACACTCAAGCTTCGTGTTGTCATCGGTGTTTAGATTATTACTATACATGTCTTGCAATATTGGTTAGATTCACGCGTTGTATGTACTAATTTGATGTTCGTTACGTGTGTTCATCGATACTAATATAAATTAGAACAAATATATTATCTTATTCATGTTTATCTGAAGATGATAATATTCTATAGGTTGGATGGTTTATAATTCAAACTAAATGGAGTGTGTATATATTTTAGATAATATGTTTAATTATGTGTATTTGTTCAATAAATTTGTGTTTTATTTGCTTTCATGTCCTATTAAGATAAGGTGAAGAACTTCCAGCTATAATGTTAGGACAAAGCAAATAAATTGACAATGTATTCAGAGCTATTCGAGAATCATCTTACCAGGTGTCGCTGAGTGAATTGCTCGTAAATATATAGTAGAAGGTAAGTGATTTTAATTTGGAAATTGATTATGGACACATAATCTGTCTAGATTTTGGTAACAATAGTTTCATGTGTTTTCAAAACGAATAAAAGAAACAGTTCTCAATGGTATTGGTCGCAAAGATGATAAGAGGGAACAATTTAACAAAATTGAACAAGATTTATTTGAATTCATTAATATGTTTGATTAAGAGATGGCGGCAGTTCTCCGTCTCGTGGCTCTGGCGGTTTTGATTTCCATCCACCTTCTCTTCAACATTTCCACCCTCTACATGTTTCCACCCTCTACATGTAGTACGTTTGCAATCATTGTTCTTCCTCTTCAATTCTTTCAGTGCGGATCTCTTCGTCAGAGGAACACGATGACGATGGTGGATTGGCTAGCGGCTGAAACTCCGGGACTGGCTCCATTGACGGTGGTATCGGATATTCGCACGCGTGCTTCGCTTTGCGTCGGCACGAGAAGATCTGATACCACCATCAGTGGAGTCGAACCGAGAGCCTTATCCGCTGGTCCTAGAACTTCAATCGCTAGCCAATCCACCATCGGTGTCATCTTCCTCCGACGAAGAGATCTTCAGAATTGAAGAAGAGGAACAACGATTGAAAACCTACAATATGCAGAGGGTGGAAATGATGAAGAGAATGTGGGTGGGAATCAAAACCACCATAGCCGCGAGACAAAGAACTGCCGCTAGCCGGAGAACTGGAGTTGACATGAAAGAGGACAAGATGAATGTGTATATATTTTAGACAATATGTTTAATTATGTGTATGTGTTCAATAAATCAATTGACAATGCATTTAGAGCTATTCAAGAATCATCATACCAGGTGTCGTTGAGTGAAACTCATAAAGTATAGTAGAAGGTAAGTGATTCTAATTTGAAAATTGATTATGGACACATAATCTTTCTAATGTTTAGATTTTTGCTAACAATAGTTTCATATGCTTTCAAAACGAATAAAAGAAACAATTCTCAATAGTATTGCTTTCGAAGATGATAAGAGGGAACAATTTAACAAAATTAAACAAGATCTATTTTAATTTATTAATATGTTTGATTAATGATTTATGTGTACGTGTCAAATCACAAACATTACATAGTTACTTGATTTAACATTTGTCCATTATAAAAATTGCACAAATATCGCACGATAAATATGGTGAGTGCGTTTTGAATTTTACAAATGAGTTTGAAAAGATGATAATAGATTAGAAAAAAATCGTGGGACTACCTCGAACTACAACTGAACTATTAGTAAAGTTAGTTGTTTCCAATCGTAGGATTCGCTGCCATCTACTTTGTTTACTCACCATATCATTGGCCGTGGTTAAACATCCTGGAAAAACAATACTAGAAAGTTAGAAAAACCTATCTAATGAAAGAGATGATGTTAGTGATGCCGGAAAAAAAAAACAAGAAATGCATGAAACAGAGGACATAGATTGCTCACCGTTCAACTGGAAGTCCAAATCGGAATTTCATAGCTATTGTTGTTTAGGGCGTTTCGCGAAATAGCTGAAAGTCATCTTTAAAAATGAGTTATGGTGAAAATCAATTGCCAATTAATAAGTTTGAGAATTATAATGACATATTTTGTAAGTTTATAAATAAATTTGTTGAAGAAAGGTTTAAGAATTTGTTTTCCATTATTTTACAAATTCAATGTTTTTATGAGTTTACCCTTATATATGTAATCGGTGTGTCGTCTCATTTTGTCGATTGGATCATTACATAAATTATATATAATGAGATTATTTTAACAATAAGAACAACCTATATTTAATATATGATTTTGTTTCTGTCCAAAAATTTCAAATTAGCATTTCTTAATATATTGTTAATCTCATCCAAATTAAGTATAAATCTATTACATATATAATCAAGTTTAAAGAGATTTAGTGAAAACACCTAAACATCTTACATGACATTTTGCTTCATTTTCATTGGTTTATAATTAAAAAAATAAAATAAAATCATACCAAATTATTGTGACAAAACATATTCATGAATAAAAAACCCGTAACATTTGTTATCTAACAATTTATTAACAATTACTATTCCTATTTATTGTATTATTGTCTTATTAAAACTATAAGACCATTTTTTTACAATTAGTAAACAACAAGCAACTAAAACCTCCCAAAGATCAAGAATAAAATATTTGTGCAACCAATATCGATAGAGGTTCTAATGATAAATGACACCAGAGATGCAGAAAATAGAAGAAACGAGAGAGTATTTCAAAATAGAGTTTTGTTATTAAAAAGACTCTGTATTCATACAATGTAATTAAACTGTTTTAATTTTTAGTTTTTGTGCGATTATGCTGTGTTAGTGAAAAAAATTTATTTTCTAACTATTATCGATTTTTCTCCATTAACATATATTTTATTTTACCAAAATTGTTAAGATATAGATTAGTCTCATTGATATTGTTATTTTCAAAATAATGAATATTAGATTATTGTTTAATAATATTATTATTTTAGTGAAAATCTAATAATATTTTGAAAATTTTGTATTTATATAGAAATCTTTAATATGTGATGCTATGAGACAAAAAAATTAATGTATTTAGTTGGGAGTTTAAAATAATTTTATGTATTTTAATGAAATTTTGTTAATAAAATATTTTTTAATAATAATAATGATAATAATGAATTTAATCATCAATGGCTAATTTTAAAGAGATTGAGTAGATTAAAATATAACTTAAATTTAATCAATAGCTAAATTACCATGTATTATGTTCATGTATCTATGTGTTTATTTAGACATAATGTTAATAATAAATTATAGAGATTTTATAATTTGATTGAGTTAAATAAACTATACATGTTTATGATTGCATATATATATATATATATATATAACAAAGGAGTTGACAATTTTAAAAAAATTTATATATATGTATATGTGTATGTGCATGTATTTATTAATTTTTAAATTTATTTATGTTCTTGATTATTTATTTGATTAATTTATTATTTATTTATAACAAAATTAAAATAAAAAAGTTAACTAAAAGAAAAACTAGATTTATTTTATTAAAATGATTAAATAAGTTCTATATAAATCGTAATTTATAATTAATAAAAATTATTATTATTGAAATATTGTTTTAGTGAATAGAACCGATAATGTTAATAGCAAAGATAATTAATGAAAAGATATTATTATTTCATTAATTATGTAGATATATATATATATATGTATGCATTTTTTTATTAATTTTATGAAGAAATTATGGTACTCATATTTTGTTCATGGTTTATAAAATAATATTCATATTTTTTTATTTCTTTACTTTATAATTATATGATTTTATAATAATTTAATTTTATAAATATATATTTTTAAATCAAGCAAATATAAATGCGTGTGATTATATAATATAATAAAAATAATCAATAAAAAGAATAACCATCTAATAATTTATTAAAATATAGATTAAAGATTACATATAAATATAAATGCGTGTGATTATATAATATTAGTAAAAAGTTAGGTAAAAGGTAATTCCAACGTTAGTATGGGCCCAGGCCCAATTCGTGATATGGTGATAAACATCAGGACGTATTTCTATGACGATTTTTTACACATCTTGATATTAGATGTTTGACAAATGCATTTCATACTAACAAATCGCGTAGAAAAGAAAATAAATACATAAAATAGCTTATGGTTTTTAAAGGCTTGTTAATTTCTACATGTTTCTACAAATTTGAAATAATTGAATTTCGACGTACCAAATAAAAATAAACCGTAAATTAATTACAATCTTCTAATTGTCAAGGAAAAAAAACTTCTAATTGTCAAGGAAAAAATAATAAAATAACAAAAAAAGGAAACTGAGTCAGAATTTACCTCTCGGGCTTGGCGAAAAATGGATAGTTACAGGGAGAGCGTGAGACGGGGGAGTGAATCTACACACACAATACCTCTTTTGAGTTTCTATCCCTTAATAGATATACCCACCAGAGAGGAAACAATCGATTTATCTATAGAAATACGTCACAGTTCGATTACGATCAGTGAGAAAAATTCTGGGCAAGCGTCAAAAAAGAATTTTTTTTAAAAAATTTGATTCTGGTCAGTGGAGGAACCGTAGCGGCGGCGGCTATCATGAAGAACATCTCATCTTATTGATTCTCTTTTTGTTTTTTGAGTCTCTGGAATTTTCTCCAAGAGTTTGTATTTCCCTCTCTGCTGCTGCATAATTTCTTCGAATTGATCCAAAGGAGTTCCTTTTGCACCACGGTATGAGTTCTTTTTCTTTCTTTTTTTTTTCCATCAACATGCCTGAAAATGCATGCTACATCTCGGCGTGATGGGTTTGATTTGATCCATTCACAGTTTCTGCTGTTGTCGAAGAATTTTGCAAATTTGGTGAAATGGGTAACCGAAAATTCTCGTCTTTTTCAGGGTTTTATGAACTTTCAGTTCTATTCCTTGTGAATCCTTCACATTTCACGAGGTGATTCTGTGGCTTTAGCCATATTTATCCCGAAATTCCGACTTTTTTTTTTAAAGAAAGATATGAGATTCTCGTTCATTTCCGCATCTCGTATCAGAATTTTATAATAGAAAATAGAAATCACTGGGTCTGGATATTGTTTTGATAAGCGACGTGGCAGAATCCTGCTCCTAGCAAGAGTCCAAGTTCTTCTGCTCCATGTCCATTGTTTTTTTTGTCTTTGAAGTATTTGTTTCTCAACTCGAATCAAGAAATTCTTGCCTTGGATATTCAGAATCCTTTCTGGGTTTCTGCCGTGGAGCAACAGAATCATATTAGAAGAACTAGAAAAAATGTGGGCTTTGTTTCTTCATTTTTTTTATGCTTTGTGAACCTGAAAAAATTCGGAAAACAGAAACAGAAACAGAGATTTGATAAAGAAACATGCAACTTGTCGGTTTCTGAGCATATGGGCGGACATCTATTTAATCTCTTTTCCAGATTAGGGTTCATTTTCCTTCATCTGTTGGATTACCAGCAGAAGAAGCAATCCAGTTTTTTTCCATATCAGGTTTCATCTCTTGGTTGAAGAGAACTTTCTTGTTACTTTATCAATGTTCCTTGTGATCTTTATCCAATCAGAATTTTGTTTTTCCTTCTGGGAATTTAGATGGGTATCTGATTTTTTATCTGTTTGAAACATGTTCGATTTGATCAGACAGTTCTTGTTTTTTGTTGGTAAGGGACAAAAATGAATTATATGAAGCTAGGATCCAAGCCTGATTCGTTTGAGTCAGATGGAGATAACATCGGGTAATGTTTCCGGCCAATGTATCTGGAGTCTGTTTCTTGTAATTTGATGATGAATCAACCTGTTCAGTTTCAAGATTTTAACAACGTAGGATGAATGTTTTCATCTACAGATACGTGGCAACTGAGTTGGCCAATGATTTAGTTGTGAATGTCGGAGACGTGAAGTTCTATCTCCATAAGGTACGGTTTCATTTCATTTCGAAACATACGAGTATCTCGGATCATTCTCTTGGAAATGACACTAAAGTTGTGAACTGTATTGCATTTAGTCTCCTCTTCTACCCAAAAGCGGTCGCCTCCAGAAACTCGTCGCGACCACAGGCGAAGAATCCGACCAAGATGATGAAATCAACATCCCCGATATTCCGGGTGGGCCTGCAGCTTTCGAGATATGTGCAAAATTCTGTTATGGAATGATCGTTACTATCAATGCGCACAATGTTGTTGCCGCCCGTTGTGCAGCTGAGTATCTTGAAATGTACGAATCCGTAGATAAAGGGAATCTCGTTTACAAGCTCGAGGTTTTCTTGAACTCGAGCCTTCTCAGAAACTGGAAAGATTCAATCATCGTTCTCCAGAACTGTAGAGAGTTTCATCCCTTGTCTGAGGAGCTGAAAATAGCAGGACGATGCCTCGAGTCTATAGCTTCCAAGGTGGCCATGGATCCGGCTAGGGTTGAATGTCTTACACATATACCCGGGGGAAATTTCTTGTGCCTCGAGGCATCCCATCGGACTGGTGGGTCGAGGATCTCTCCGAGATTCATGTCGATTTCTACAAACGAGCAATTTCAAAGATCAGAACTAACAGTGGAGTTTCCTCCGAGATTGTGGGGAGATCTCTAGAGGCATATGTGATGAGGTGGATCCCAGGTTTCAGCGATGGAACAGCTGTTCAAAGCAACGATCTTTCCGAACACAGATTGCTGCTAGAAACTATGGTTTCACTCCTTCCGACCAAGAAGCAGAGCGTGTCATGCGGGTTTTTGATCAAGCTGTTGAAAACATCGATTTCGTTGGATTGTGGAAATAGAGAGAAGACAGAACTTACAAGGCGAATCGGACAGCTGCTCGAAGAAGCGACAATGACTGATCTCTTGATCAGAGCGCCAGAGGGAACTGAAACAGTCTATGACGTGGAAATTGTTCAAAGCCTGATCGATGAGTTCGTGACACAGACCCAAAAAGGAGTCGAGTTCGGTCGTCCGGACAATGGTTTTCTCGAAAATGAGAGTGGTGGGTTTGTATCAGATGGTTCGAGAGCTGTGGTGGCTAAGCTGGTCGATGGATACTTGGCCGAAATCGGGAGGGACCCCAACTTGTCTCTGTCAAAGTTCCTTGCCATTGCACAGAAAGTCTCAGATTTTCCAAGAGCATCACATGATGGAGTTTATCGTGCCATCGACATGTTCCTGAAGGTATGTTCTGTCTGAAACTATCGTCTCTGTCAAAGCTAAACCCACCGTGTTCTTCAAACCCTAGACACCTTTTTTGCTTAAGTTAACCAACCAACTTAACCGAATCTCCCTAGTTCTGTTATTCATAACATTTTTGTTAAACAGCAACATCCCGAAGTCAACAAAAGCGAGAAGAAAACGATATGTCGGTTAATGGATTGCCGGAAACTATCACAGGGGGCGTGTGCTCACGCCGTTCAAAACGAGCGGCTTCCTTTACGAGTCGTGGTTCAAATCCTCTTCTTCGAACTGGCTCGTGCCACATCAGGCGTCAAAACCTCTCCCCCACCGAGTGGGTCTAATGGCAGCTCAGCGGACCGATGAGGATTGGGACTCCAGTCCGATATCGGAGGAGACGTGTAATGACGAGGACAAGACGAGTTCGGACAAGGCCAAAGGCGCTGCCATGTCGGGGAAATTCTCGTACCCATGGACCGGTAAAGATAGAGATGGTGACGTCAGAAGCTCGCGATGTCGGAGAGTCCCGGTTTGGCCACCACCGGCGAGAAATTTACGCCGTCGAATCGCTGACAAGGTGATAAGTTCTTGATGTCTTTTCCTGGAATTTATCGATCTCTTGATTTGTTTCTCAATCCTTTTAACGTTATTGATTGTATGCTTGTTCGTAGAGTTGTATCGTGAGCAGGACTAGGTTGCATGGACCAAATGGTTCTCTCTCATTACGTGGTAATCTGATAGAGAAACATTCCAAAGATCCTGTTCAACAAAACTCTAAATGTTACCGGGTAAATAGTGGCCTCTCTGAACATAAAAGAAATAACCAAACTTAGAGCCCGAGCCTTTTTAGGTGCCATTTTGTATCTGCAGTATGCAAATCAATGGAAGAACTCATCGTCTCAATATGTGATTACGAACGCCGCAGCAGAGTTTGTGTGATTTCACCCCCTCTTTTGAAGGATTGCATTTTCTGCAAGTCCTCTTGTTTATAATCTGGCAAATATTTTTCTCGCTGTGGGGTGTAGTGCCTCAGGGAAGAAACCTACCATTCAATGAATGTGTGCCGGTCACTTGAAGTTGATACATGCTCTCTGTTCTTACCTACCGAAGCCTTATTCATCTTTCCTGAAGCTGTTACTTGTTATGAATGTTCTCTATGTAGATCTTGTGGGCAAGCCAAGTTGTGAAGGACCGGCTTTTGAGATCATTGTCAACTGTGCCTTGGCTTATGTCCGACAAGAAACGCATGTGCTGAAATTTTTTCCATATTGGCTATCTAGATATATTGTTCTCAGGAGAAAATGCAAGAATTTTCATGTAAGAAATTTATTTATGAAACAGTGAGTATGGACTCATTTACGTGCAATAAACGTAAAAAAGAGGGGAACAAAAGAATCGATCTAAAGGCGCTGAGCCCTCCACCAATCAACGTCGTGTTTAACGTCCTCTTCATCGTCACTGGATGACGATTCTTCTTCGCCCCTGGCCTCTTTGACAAGACGGCTTCTGTTGTTGCGTCTCGCGGCTTTTTGTTCCGCTCTCTTTCTTGTCAACACTTGTACCCTCTCCGCAAAGGACCCGGATTCCTCGACAATGGTTTCCTCGACAACGGTTTGAGGCGTGTCTATTCTCAAGTCCGACATCCTCTCGTACATCGCCCTCGTAGACTCCGAAGATCCAAGACTTTCCTCCAAATCGACATAAAAGGACCAGAGCCTCGTGTTCTTCTGGACACTTTCCTTCCCACCGGCCGAGGTGGCACGCCTCACCAGCTCCAATGCCCCCGTGAAATTCTCCTGCCTCAACTCCATCTCAGCCCACTCGCACCATACGCTTGCCAGATGATCTACCTGTCTGTACCTCACTTGGACCGCCTTGTCAAATATGGCTCTTGCATTGGCCAGGTCTCCGTCTTCTTCGCACAGCTTGGCGAGTGCAACCCATAGAGAGTGAGGCTCCCCGACCGCTTCAATGGGGTCGACAGTGGCAGCCTCAGAAAGAGCTTTAGCTAAACTCCCTAGATCAAAATCTCCGTCGCCTTCATCCTCTGACAGCGGCGCCCAATCCTTCAAACCAGTTGCGTAATGATGAGACGGCTCACGTTCGTCATCTGCCCACGAACCCCGAAACCCAATTAGGGATTGGGCCATTGTTTTTCCGGCGACAAATCTCAACGACCTTCGACAAAGGGTTCGGCAAACAGTGGAATCTAGCCAAAGCCGACTGCAGAAGTCAACAGAGCCCTGAACCCAATATCGAAAGAGCAGATTTATAATGGGCAGAAGATTTCGATGGAAAAGGAAACATTCCATTTCTTAATTAATTGTTTTCCATTTATTTTTTACTCGAAATTGATTTGTTTTTTTTTTTGGAAACTTTACTTTTCATGTATCGGGATTCAGAATGTTTACATATTTTTCCAGGTCTCCAAGGTATGTTAATTAAATTTTTTTTAAAAAATGTATTATGCAGAAATATATCATAAATATCCCAAACGATTTCTTAATTTGAAATTCAGTTTCCTTTTCCTGTACGTCAGCGTAATTCACTTTTCCTTTTCCTATTATTTTTATTAATTTTTTCTGAACAATTAAAAGATTGTGGTTTACTATTTTTATTTTTATTTGATTCGATTCTATCAGAACACCCTTATTAAAGAGAAGATAATATGCCACGGGTTTTTTTTTTGGAAAAAAGGTTTTCTGTGAATAAATTGTAACATTTTAATTTTATCCAAAAAACATAACTCTAAACCTATCAACCAACCGCCCAAAGTATACCTGATTTACATAACTTTAATATTTAGATTCGGTTGTTTAACACAAAATCAGTCTCTCAATTTCAATTAAACTCAAAACCGGTTTCTGAGGTGTCATATGACGTGGCCGTTTATGAAAACAGGCGACAGTTAAACCGGACAAAAATCATCGTCGTGGCCTCACTGTTTTTGTTTTTTCTAAACCGCACAAACCGGATTTCGGTTTAATTAAACCTCTGAGACGACAATTAAAAAAGAAAAATTTCTGAGCTGTACATGCATACTCATAGGACCCACCAAGAAAATTGCTCATTCTCCATTGCTTTCCAATCATAAAGAGGGCTTCAAAACAAAGAATAACATGGAAGCCGGTGACTTGAGCAGGAAGACAGAGTACTTGGATGCCTGGTGGGAAGCCAAAACTGTTTAGAGATAAAATATGAAGAGAAACAATGCCATCCCATGCGATGATCTACCATGAATGGATTATATAGTAACTAGCAAGTGGCAACACACCTGCCCCATAGTTTGGCCAGTTCCACTGAGGAGCAAGTACAAGCAGAATCTGGAGAAAAATGGGTACTTTGAAGGATTGATTCCGGGTTCAAAGGAGTATAAAAGGTTGATCGAGAACGCTGAGGAGTATTACCGGAAGAGTTGCTTGTTTTCCAAGACGAGGTATTGGTTCTTTCGTTGTATCAACTCTGTTGTGATAATAGGCATTTGGTTAAGGTGTATTATCGACTGAGATTGTGATTTTGATCTGCAGAGAGATTATGACTGCTCCATTGAGGTGCATTGATGAGATTCTTGCTCTGCCATATTCATCAGACGATTTCAAGGATCTTGAAGTTCCTCCATCAGACGATGGTTCATGGCTATATGATGGTGAAGATGAGCTGAACTCCGCTCTTCAAGAGAGGCAGAAAGAGATGGAGATGTATAACTCAAAGATCAAAAACAAGCATAAATCAAGAGAGATGGAGGAATCTGGAAGCTCATCCGCCACAAACATGAATGATTTTGGTCTTAGTGATGTAGCAAAGTCCATGCAACAGTTTGTGCACAAGGTATCTAGCTACAAAGGGGCAGAGGTGGCAGAAAACAGGTTACGCTCTTGATGCTAGTCATGTTTTACCAGTTCTTCATTCTAATTTCTGTTGTAAAAAATAAGCTTCTGAGTAGAAGTTTACACTTAAAATAAAAAAGAAAGGAGTAGAGTGTTTTCAGCTCAGTTCCCCTCCTGCATTCCCTTCTCCTTGTCTCCTTGATTCTAAACTTGTTGTTTCCATTGTCATCTTCTCAAGTTTCAACCTTGGTTTATTTGTGCAGGGATTTCAAAGAAGTCGATTTAGATGTTGACCGTTTCATGAAAGATATGGAATCAATCCTTGGGCGCCATGCTCATCCCGAAGATTCTGATGGTGAAGATGGATTTTGGTATCTCCTTCTCTATGGCTTTTGCTATTTTACTCTTTCATTTGGCAATAGGGTTAGATAAATTGATGTTTTAGTGTATATCCTAACAGAAATTCTGCTGGATATGATTGCATTTTTTCTAGTGTTTTCCTTCCTTTATTTTCCTCTTTCTCCGTCGTAGTTTTAAATAGTGTAATATATATAGATGAACAGATAACGATGTGAAGAGGCTTTCCAAGTAAGATGGAACAATGGAGTGGCATGAAAGGCAGGAACAGTTAGAGTGTACGTTGGGGGATCCGCAGAGCCAGGAGAGATGGAAAGGGCAAGGAAGGATCAAGAGAGACAGAGAAAGAAGACAGGAGGACGACATTAATGGCCGAGTAAAGAGTGGCATGGACAAACAGAACCCGAGAATATGATGCAAGAGAACAAGAGGGTCCTTGTGGAGTTGTCAGATGTGTCTCAGGGAGAAGATCATCAGAAGGAAGTGCTCCTAAGAGATACTGAGGACGACATTAATGGCCGAATAAAGAGACTGTAGCTAATAAGCCATGCCTCTGAATTGTCCGCTTCTATTGCGGTTTTATCTTAGCTTGGCTTTGTCCGAAAAGCTGTTTGTAACCACTATTAATGTAATTAATGATGGTTAAGATCAGATTAACGTTACAGGTAGTATTTATTGATAAATATCAAGTGCTTAAAGATCTGAATTCATATATACATAAATAATTGGATTTGAAGCAATTTTGGCTCATCATCTATATGGCAGTATTTTAAATTTTTATTTATCATTTAGAAAACCCATTAACTACATATAAATTGGTGAACTACCACTAATTTTTACATCCTCTTCTTCAAACTGGCTCGGAAGACCGGTGAGGATTGGGACTCCGGTCTGGTTGGGGAGGAGAAATGTAATGACGAGAACCAGACGAGACCGGAGAAGGCCAAAGGGGGTGATGACGTGTAAAGATAGAGATGGTGACGTCAGAAGCCCGGAGATGTCGGAGAGTCTTGGCTCGGCCACAGCCGAAAAGAAATTCACGCGGTCGAATCGCTGAGAAACGGCTGTACATTTTTAGGAGGGTTATTTAAAAAAGATCTTTTTGAAAAATAGCTAATGTGATCATTTTTCATCGCTTATAATAAAACTGATCATGGAGGGCTCGTTAAAGTACAACAAAATGAGTTTTTTTTTTTTTTTTTTGTGACGGTAGCCCAAAATTCTTATAATATACCCTTGAAGAAAGTAGACATATTCTTTTGCCAAAAAAGAAAGAAAGAAAGTAAACATATTAAATTAGTATGTTGCATACATAATATTCTCTGATTCTGTTAATTAGTGATATGAGATATCTTTCCTTTGCCGACAAATAATCTATCGAGGCATTTCGAGATAAAATCTTCTCAAGATTACTTGTAAACTGCGTATCTAGTGATGGATGTTGTTCTGTCCTTTTCTCCTTGTAATTTGTAATAATACCCCATAATTCGTCAAAGCGAAAGATGCCATGAGAAGAAAGTATATTTATATACAAGGCCTACCAAATTTGACCACGATTCTAATTATAGGATTCGGCTTATTTCATGAAGCTTCTTTTTTTTGATAAAATGTGATTTGGTATTAATATCGTAAGGTTTTCAACCTGTACAAACCAGTCCCAAAGTTAAGACTGTATAATAGCAAAATAAACTGGACATCCCATGTGCAAGTGGTAAAACTTCTTCCGCTTAGGTAGTGTTTCTTCCTCCTTGAATCTCTTGTATTATCGCCGTCTAATGCATTCAGTTAACAAATACCAGTGTTCCAAAAGTACACTGCTCTTTGGGTTTTTCCTCACCTTCCCTGCGAGTAAGATTGATCTCATCGAGCTGTCCACCTTCTTCCGCAACATCTCGACCGTCTTAGTCTCATTCCGAAAAATTCTGGCATTACGCTCAGCCCATAGTTCATAAACAGCAAGCTGCAGAATAAGTCTCGCCAGTATCGGTTTATTTTTTCCATCATCCTGCCGGCTCCGAGTGATCCAGCTGACGGTAGCGCCAACTGAGTCTGGCGGTGAATCCTAGCAACATGCTCCAAAGTGCTCCCATATGCCCCGACTGTAGCAACAACCGAAGAAGAGATGTTGGTGCGACTCTTCCTCGATGCCACAGAGGACGCATCTCGTGTCTGTCTGTATCTGCCATCTCGTCAAGCGATCTCTCGTTGGTAACCGCTGCATCATAACCTGCCAAAGAAGGAACGAGTACCTCGGGATAGCCTCGCGGAACCAAACAACCCCATGCCAGGACACCTTGGGTTGGGCAACTCTGATCAGCTTCCAAGTCAAGCTAGCTGAGAAGTGATGTTTGTAAACGTTATTCCCCTGCTTCCATAGCGTCAAATCATCACCAGAATCTGCCTGTGGGGGGTCGATTTCCGTCAGCGAGAACAAGAAGGTCTGAATTCTTTCTGTTCTTGCTGCTGGAAGGGACCAATTCCTGTCGCATACCGCATCCGCAACCTTCCCATGTCTGGGTATTCGGAGGAGCCTCGGTCCAAGCTCTCCAATATGTTCTATCAGCGGCCCGTGCGTTGTCCAGTCATCTAACCAGAATTGCGTTGTTTTCCCGTCACGAATCTGTACCTTTATAAAGGTCCTTGCTAATTCCTTTAGCGATAAAAGCTTCCGTAGGTTCCACGATGATGCAGTTGTTGCCTTCGTATCCCAGAATCCCCGCTGTTTAAACACATTTGCCCGAGTCCAAGCTACCCATAGAGACCCCGCTGCTTTGAATTCAATTGCGTTGTTTTCCCGTCACGAATCTGTACCTTTATAAAGGTCCTTGCTAATTCCTTTAGCGATAAAAGCTTCCGTAGGTTCCACGATGATGCAGTTGTTGCCTTCGTATCCCAGAATCCCCGCTGTTTAAACACATTTGCCCGAGTCCAAGCTACCCATAGAGACCCGGATTTTGTAAATAACAACCATATTAACCGTAACCTGAACACTTTGTTGTAGTCAGTTAGTTTCCGAAGTCCGATTCCGCCTTCTTCCCGCGGTAGGCATACCGTTTCCCATGCGATTCTAGGGATCAGTCGACATGATACAGAGTTCTTCCACAAGAACTTTGAGCACATGCTATCAATGTTTGATAAAACATACTTAGGTAGCATGAAGATCATGCTCCAAGAGTTGACGATACCGTATACCACGGAGGAGATAAGCTGGATCTTACCTGCATATGATAAGCAACTGTTGCACCAATTTTCCAGCTTGTTCTGAATTCTTTCAATCAGCACCTTATAATCATACTTGGTAAGTCTAGTAGAGCATAAAGGAACTCCAAGGTACCTCACTGGAAGAACCCCAAGACGTAGTCCCAATGAGGCAGCCAATGAGCTCTTTTCCTGATTAGCCATACCCGCAAGATAAATATCAGTTTTAGTTGGGTTCATATGTAGACCTGAAAATTCACCAAACCTGTCCATTATCTTTGTGATTTCAACAAGGGTGCTTCTCTCTGCACTTGAAAAAATCATCACGTCATCCGCGAATGATAGGTGCGTGATGACTGGTTGCTTACATCTCGGGTGCAGCTTGATAAATTTTTGGTATGCTCCTCTATCGAGTAATCTGGAAAGCACTTCCATGGCCAATATGAATAGGTAGGGGGATAACGGATCCCCCTGCCTTAACCCCCGTTTGCCTTTGAAATATCCCGCTAACTCTCCGTTCATTGAGACTGAAAATTTTGGTGAGGTGATGCATACTCTAATCCACTTGACGAATACCGCTGGCAAGCCCAATGCAGTAAGTATTCGTAAGATGAACTCCCAGTCAAGTGTGTCAAAAGCCTTTCGTATGTCCAACTTAATCATGGCGCTCCTTGTACAGCCTTTGCGGTTGTAATCCCGCACAAGTTCCGTTGCCAACATGATGTTTTCCAACATCAATCTTCCCGAGATAAAAGCCACCTGATTTTTAGAGACCACATCCCGTAACACACCCTTTAACTTTTGTGCGAGAATAGAGGATATGATTTTGTATATCACATTGCAGCAACTTATAGGTCGGAAGTCGACCATTGCAACTGCTCCTTTCTTCTTTGGCACAAGTGTGAGGATGGTTGCGTTGATCTGGCTAAGCATACTCCCAGTGGTGAAGAATTCTTGGATGGCTGCCACTACAGAGTTCCCAACACGATCCCAAGAAGAGAAGTAGAACTCCTTTGGAAACCCGTCCGGTCCCGGGGCTTTGCTGTCAGGCATGGATTTTAGTGTATCCACAATTTCCTCTGGTGAAGGTATTCGGGCCAGACTTGTTGCAAGACTGTCTGAGCAACTGAACGCCATGAGCTCTTTGAGCCATTGTACAGTTGGAGGCCTACATCCCCGATCACGACATCCAATCAGCCCCTGGAAGTACGCTACAGCATGTTCCTTCATCTCCTTTGCGGACTCTAACTTTCTTCCTTCTTCGGTCATTAAGAATTGGATACGATTTTTTGCTGTTCTCACCTTGACCTGCCTGTGGAAGAATGATGTGTTCCTGTCTCCCAATTGCAGCCACTTAACTCTTGATTTCTGCTTGAAGAAGGTTTCTTCCGCAGCCATCAATAGCAACCATTTTTCCCGCAACAACTTTTCCCGGTGGACTAGATCTATCGTCGGTCTGTTTAGTAGTTGGTCTTGCACTTGGGTCAGATTTCCAAGTGCTTCTTGCGCTCGCTTGGACAGGTCACTAAGCTGCGACGAGTTGAGTTGGCGCAGGGGTTGTTTGACGGCTTTTAGATTCTTACATAACCTGAACTGAGCCGTACCTTCCCACACTACGGGGTTCCAATTCTCAGCAATGACCTGCGGGAATTCCTTTAACAGTAAAAGATGATTGAAAAACTTGAAAGGCCTTCGTACCTCAGGGATGCTGTTAGGGAAATGGATCAGGCAAGGGGAGTGATCTGAAGGCCCCGCTGCAGTGAACTCAGCATATGCAGTGTGGTAAATGTCGAACCATTTTTCGTTTCCCAACGCTCTATCCAATTTCACCGACAGCAGGTTGCGCGTTTGGTTGTTACACCAAGTATAACGGTCTCCTCTATATGGTATTTCAGCAACATTTGATGTAGATATGCATGTCTGAAAGTCACACATACCCTGTGAAGGTGGTCCTGATGTTTCGTAGTCTGAGCGGTCATGGGGGGACAAAGGTTGGTTAAAGTCTCCCAAAATGACCCAGGGAGTAGCTGAAACTGGTTGATAGTTTGATAGTGCCTCAAGCTCTTCCCAGAGCATTCTTCTTGTAGTGCTCAGATTGCTGGCATACACAAGTGTTGCTACAAAGGACAGGTTCCTCACTCGAGATATTACCCCACATGTAATGGCCTGCGCAGTCGCTTGGTAGATAATCACAGTGACCTCCGGATCCCATACTAACCAAATTCTACCAGCTGGGTCGGCATTATAGTTGCAAAAGTATTTCCATCCCCTCGGAAGTGCATTTGTAATTCGAGAGGCATTAGACGCTTGAATGTGAGATTCCAAAAATCCTCCTACGAGCATTTTGTGCTCCAAAATCCACTTGCGAACAAAACTTTGTTTATTCTGGCCATTCAGGCCTCTTGTATTCCACACAAAAATCATGGGATATCCGTCTAAGTTTAGTTTGCTCTCGCGGCCCGCCGGCCGCGGTCTTTAGTCTTTCCATGAGGTGAACTTGCACCTCCTGTTTTTTTTTTCCGAGGAAGGTTTCTTGTATTTAGCCTGTTTACTCTCTTGGCTCTCTGCCACCGGTGGCCTATGTAGTTGCATGTCTGAGCTCTGTTGTTGTTCTTCCGTAGGTGTTTGGGCATCTACTAAAGGCTTTTCAGTCCCCACAGATTCTTGCTGGTCCTGTCCCTTACTCTGCATTTCTTCCTGAGTTGGGGCTTGTTGTTTTTGCAGATCAGCCGAGGGGACTACATTCTTGCCAATGTTAGCTTTTCTTGGTTTGGTAAGAGGATGTTGCTTCGGGCAGTGTGTTGCGTTATGGCCCACTTCCGAGCATGCTTTACATTGCGGAGGTAACCAATCGTAAGACACGTCTATAGATTGCTCTCTTCCTCCCGGAAGGTTGACCATAATGTTTCTGGGCAGGGGGTTTTGTAGGCTGACTTCGACATATATACGAGCCAGTGAAACATTCTCCTTGGCCTCTGTTTGTCTGTCCAGGTAGAGAGGATCTCCAATACTCGTGGCAATCCGACTAAGGCAGTCCGTATTGTACAATGATTGGGGGACATTTCGGAATGACACCCAGGTGTTGACTGATCTCATCGGAGGCCTTTCCGGGTTGTGGTGGGGATTCCAAGCAGTTACATACATAGGGCATTGCCCTACATACCAGAACTGACGGCCAAGGATGTACGCACGGGCTACAACATTCGGCACCTTAAACAGATACGTTCCATTGCCAGCATTCTGTACTCTTATACGCGGACCTCCCCGCGTCCACAAAGCATTGACTACCCCTATGATTCTACCCATGGCTGGTGGGAGGCCATAGAACTGACCGATCAGAAATTCAGCCCATTCCTCAGTAGAATCATTTATGGATTCTTCTGGAATAGTGATAAGTGGGGCTCCTGATGTATGGATGCCAGGGGTTCCCAATCGTTTAAGCTTCCGTGGTGGAGAGAATAGTTTTTTACTCCTGGTTCCAGCAAAACGGTAGAACCTGGTTTACTAACAATAGGGTCAGCAACTCCGGCACGTGCATCAGTCGGAGAGGAAATTGGGGGTTTGTTGCCTGGATCGGCATCAGAGGAGTCCAGACCAGAGGGGAGACCTAACTTCGCTAGGACAGGCCTAGGAAGAGAATCAGAAGGGGGGCAAGAGGAGGACCTGTTGCTATGTTGCGGTGATGAGCAAACGGTGGAGCGCGGAGGCAGAGGCGTTTGGCCGATGTCCAGCGCAGGAGACAGAGGGGTGGAGGCAGGTTGACGAGGACTTTCCGACGGTAGCTGCGGCGGACGATTTCGTCGATGGCTGGGTGGTAGGGGAATGGGTTGGGGTCCAAGGATGGAGGGCGATGGGGGCGCTGAAGACGAGCGGAGGCGAGGGGCCATATCTGGGTGGCTTTGCTGATCGGCTGTGACCGACGAGCGAACTTTTTTCGCGATTTCCGGCCGGCTGTGGCCGGCCGGTGGTTTCTAGGGTTGGGGACGCGTCGCCTTCGCTATCGCCCAGGGATGGGGAGAGAGAGGGGCAATTTTTTGTTACAGCTTCATGAAGCTTCTTTGTTCCACTTGATCTGATAAACAGATTGAGAATATACTCTTACAGATCATATTTTATTTTATTTGTTTCTTCATTTTTTCCTTTAATTTATTGTGGAATTTAGGAACATTTCCCATCGGAAAATGACCTTTCTTTGAAACATGCTCGAGACATGGCCTTTGACTTCAGAAAATGAAGAGATTTCACATTTCACAACATCAGATTATAGTTTAAAACGTGATAAATTCAACCATGCATTCGTTTATTCACGTTATCACCATTTCTATTTGATGAAAAGGAGATTTGCACATTCCCATTTATTTACATGCATGTGATAATGGGAAGTGTAGGGGGGGAAAAGTGAGTATAAAATTGCAATATGGTAATGGTTTTTTTTGGTCCTTTTCCATGTTTGGATCACTATACAATCATCAGATTTCCCTGGGGTCAACGAAAATGGACAAGCCAGGAGGTGACGTGGCCCAATCTCCACCACTGCCGTCCTGACGGAGGCGTTTAAGGCACCACAAGTCCTCCGGCGAGAGAATCTTCCAGTGAGGAATCCCATCACGGAGCGGCTCACAGCTCGCCACCTCAGAAGCCACTACGGCGCAGCCATTTTTTCCGGCGAGGTTGTGGGCGTGACAGCAAAGCGCCTCCACCATCTCCGCCGCGTCTGGGCCTTCGCCTCCTATTCCGTACATGAAATGCATGGCGAACGGCCGAAACACGTCCGGAAACGACGGTATCTTCAGGAACGGAAACGCGGCGTCCAAGAAGCGCGAGGTCTTGGCGAGAGTGCGTTTGAAACGCGACGTCCCTCGGACCTGGAGCCTGTACACGTCCTTGCTGTTCCACACGCTGAGAATCGCCCATGACCCGGGCGGCTCGGAGAGGAACTCGGTCGACCCGGGCCACGACCGGGCTGAGTACTTGCCACGTGGCAACGCGAGGAAAGTGCCGAGGGAGAGCTTATTGTTGAGGATGGAGCCAATGTCGGAGGGAAAGAACTCGGTGGAGGAGAATCGGCAGAGATAGAGGAGCTCAGCGTCGGAGGGAGTGAGTCGGATGATGCTGACTCGGTGGGAGACGGCGACTCGGTGGTTGAAGACCGGGTGGACCAGGAAGGTGGGCGTACGGAACTTGGAGTAGCCGCATTTCTCAGTGAAAAGCTTGACCGACGCGTCGTTATTGCTCTCCGTTTGTAGGTATGCATATACGGCGTCGTTTCGCCTGAACCACTCTTCCAGTCTCTGCACCAACTTCAGTCCAATGCCCATCCTCCTATTTTTTTTAACAAATCACAAAAAAAAAATGTGAGAATTGTTTGAACATCAGTCTAACGTCCATGTTTGATGTTACTATAACAAGCCCCATAATATTAATACTACATAACATACATATAAAACCTAAAGATTGTCCATCTTATCCACTGATTACATGACACGTGTACTGTTAATTCCTTTTTGGCTAATTTTTTCCCCTCGTACAAAGAAAATTCGAGTAACGTAACATGAAAACGAACCTGTAAAACGGGGAGACTCGGAGGCCGGAGACGAAGGCGAGTGTGGTGTTTTCCGGCGGATCGACGGCGTATTCCCGACGGCGGTCGGACGGTGCATTATTGCCACGTGTCACCATCTTGATGGTGCCTCTGATCATCCCCACAATCTCCTTGTGTTCGTTCCCGATCTCAGCCACCTGTCAGACGCAATGCATGTCCAATCCAACACGTCAAACTCAAGAAACATAATCCGACAATAACACTAGTGACTGAGAGAGAGTGTGTATGTATATATATAACGGACCAACATGTGGAAAGAAGGAGACTGACGGATCCGGGCGAGCGGGTCGCCCATAAGATCCACCAAGAGAGACCCGACTTGGCAGCTCTTCTCAAGCTCTCCCACTTTCTCCAAGTCCCTGTTTGGATCGTACTCTCTCACCACTACCACAAATTCCCTCCCCATATTTGATATGAACCAACCTTAATTAATTAGCCAAACAAGGATTAATAACAGTTGCTACAGATTCTTGTCTCGATCGGTTTTATGATCGTTTTTTCAGAAGTGGGTGTTGCCATTATGGCCTTTATATATAGTTAGTATTCTCGTTGTTTTTAATTTATCTTTAATTTTAATTAAAACGATTATAGTTTACATTTAATTTCTCTCTTCAGAATCTCTCTCTCTCTCTCTCTCTCTCGCTTTGTTATTTTGTTTAATTTAAAGATTTCGTTAGTGCTCATTTGAGGCCCTTTCGATTCTTTTATTCTTTCCCCCCCTTGAGTTTTGTATATATCGGGTGTATTTTATATCAGCCAGGGTTTCGTACAACTTAGGATATTCGTCTTATAACATTTACGATATTAATTATTATTATTACAAATGCATAACATATGGCAACGCCATAGTTCGGCGTTTAAATTTCTGATATGATATTATATAGTTATTCCAACTACGACGTGTACATCATTGGAGCCAATCTTTAAAAGGGCGAAGAAAAAACATATGGAGTTGACTATATCTTCAAATTAAATTATCTGCAGGCCAAGTTATTCATTCATTGCATCACTTATAATGAATAAATTAATGCATAATTATTGACCTTTTTCTGTTCACAACCATAATAATTGATATCGTTAACCAATCAGCTTGCTTGTTATTATTATTATTATTATTATTATTATTATTATTATTATTATTATTATTATTATTTCGGTTTATTCATTGAAACTAAAACCACATGAATATAAAAATAGCGTGTGATATATATATCGTAATGGGAATAGGTCGTGATTACGTAATAATTTAATTATCATGAAGGCGACCGCAAAAGAGAAAAAAGAAAAGGCGATAAAAAGCTGAAACGGCGGCGGAGATACGTGGGTTTCGGTTATTAAATCGTTTTATATAAATATACATATGATTTTATGGATTAATTTGAATCAATATAGTTTTAAACTTATTTCAAAAGGTAAGTGATGCCATAATGATCCCACATGATTATCACCGTCATGACCTCGACCTCTCCCTTTCCCTCTCTAAGTATTTAACATGTCAAATATCTCTCCCATATATCATTTTATTCAACATGTGTTACTATATGATATACATATATATCTCTCCCATATATCATTTTATTCAACATGTGTTACTGATATACATATATATATATATATGTATATCATATAGTAACAAAATCACACACAAAAAATCACCTTCACACTCCAAGAAACATATTAATTTTAAATGTCGTCCGCCTGTTTGTGTCTTGTGTCTTTGATAGCGAAATATTATAACATATAGTACATATTTTTATAAATCATTCTCAATATTAAATTAGATGTACCAAAAATATGTTAAGAGAATATTATATATAAAGATGAAATCATGCTAATGTAATAGATCGAAAAGAATATGTTAGTTTCTAATTAAATCACAAATAGGAAAATGTAATCGTTTTTTTTTTCAAAAACAGATACTGTACTATAATCTAGTACGTTATTAGAAAAACAACAACACATAAAAACTGTCTTGGGTTTGAACACGTGTCCTTGAATTTACAAATAACAAAAAAGGGTTAGGTTCGGTCCACAGATAAAATAAAATAGAATAAAAAACCGAACCGGGGCGGGGAGGGAGAATCTGCAACGTGTCAGGACGACCTGGGTGGTCCCGGAATATATCTCCTCAAACTTGGGCCGTTGATTTTCCCTCCAACGTGGACCCCACATATAAAAGGAAGAAGCTTTTTTATTTTTATTATTTTGTAGAAAATATTTTCCAGACTTACGAGAGCCGCTTAGCTACTTCGCATGTATCTTATCTTTCTGCGCTCATCATAATGCTCGTACGTGATCCAACGGCTGTATATATTGGTTCCTCCCAAAAAAAAAAAAAAAATAGTTTAAACTACGGTGATAAAGTAAATGGAACCTTATTTGCTAAGAAATCAGTCACTTAAAAAAATAAATTTCGTTGACGCGTTTGCCTAGTTGTATAATTTGGCCTGTTTATTTATAAATCACATGTACTGACTATAACAACCATAAGATCTTGATAACTGCATCTGATAAAAACTATAGGCTACAGAAATCAATGAATTAAAATGGTTACGTGAGAGTTCGGACAAATTTGACCGATTGGTTAATATAATACTCCCTCTGTATTAATATAGATATCGTTTTAAGTTTTTTCACAGTTTTAAAAAAATTTAAAAAGGTCATATATGCCAACATTAAATTCTATCCACATTAATATTCTATTGAAATTTGATATTACCTAGAAAATCTAAAATGATAACTATTTAGAAACAACAAAATAAAAAATAATATCAAATACGGAAAAGAAAATGGAATGAAAATTGATGAGAGACGTGATGTTGCGTTATTAACTAATCTCGTATATTACGTAAGACAACTAATTTAATGAAAGTGCTCTTTTTATGATTATAAATTATAATATTGTTGATAACGAAATACGTAAAAATTGTGAAACAAAGTGGGTCCAGAAACCCCGTTTCTGTCGGTAAATATGTTTTTTTTTAATTACAAAACAGTTTCGTGTGAGATAAGTGATTGAAAATACTAATGAGATCATAATATCAACGACGGGAACATTAATTTAATTCGACAAATAATTATCTAATGATAAATCTATAGAAAAAAAAAACCCCGAAAAAATATGTAATGCTAGTGTCATAATTAAAAAACATTATTGAGGATATTATACGAGAAAGATTTATAACAAGTATGGACATGGTTTTAAATTAAACACTTTATTTATTTTCGTTAACATGTAAAATATAGTATAGAAAATCATTACCTAATATCGATTATATATGCACAAGTTTATATATATATATATATATATATAATTGGTTCATGGAATACATAGAAATTCCTTGTTTCTTTACGGAGTGTACATTCATTGTTCTTCGTGGATGCTTGAGATCATATAAACAATGGTTTGTTGTTATAAAAATGGTTATTCCATTTGTTGTGTTTTTTTTATATTCTTATATTTTCTTTCTCCTATATAAAAGTACAAGTTCTCCATTTTTTTTTATAAATAAAAAACGATAAATGTAAGATTCTCACAAGTTTCCAGGAGATGTCCGCAAAGGCAGTGGAGCCAATCCCAATATTAATTACTGAAAACGGTACGCTTAACATTTGGGTTTTTCATAACATTTTTTTTTTTGTAATAATAATCAAACCATCTTATTGGAATTACGCTCTACTCTCTAATTTGAGAATTGAATCCGAATTTTCAGAACAAATTAGAGTTGTATAATTATTTAGTTTTAACGCTATATTGATTCAAATTGATACATTGTATCCATCTTACACACACATATATATATATATATATATATATATATATATATATATATATAATATTCACCCTTTAACAAACAAAATTAAGTTTGATATTATCTAAATAACTATGGTTCGATTAGTTATATCAATAGCATATATTCTAGTCATCATTATATTGGATGCTTTTTTTATATTGTAATATATTTCCAAGTGAGCACGATACACCTATGTGATACCTCACTATAAGGAAAAAGGACCAAAACTTAGATATAAACTTGATTTAGGTTCAAAATGCACATATATCGAACTCTCTTAAAAAACACACACCAAATCTTTTCGTGGATTCGTCTTGGATATTGGTTACTGATGTCATGTTGATTCCGATTACCTATATATACTGCTGTTTTTACAATTTCCAGTGTATATATATACAGTAGTGGACCCAAAATTCTTTATAATTGGGAGATTAATGCGCTTAGTGTATTTTTTATATGTTAGTAATTTAAATTTACTTGGGGGCATTTAGTCATTTTATCAAAAAATGTATGAAATTTATAATGAAATTAAATTTAGAAATGGAGGCACAAGATCCCACTGTTAACATGCTGGGTCCGTCCATGTATATTTATATATATCCAAATTGGAAAAAAATATAAAAAATATAGGTATATATATATATATAACAGATTTTGAAAGGTAAAATAACAAAAAGGAGACGAAGACAAATATTTTTGCAATATTGAAAAAGCCTACCATTTATGAATTTATAATACCTTGCGTGATATATCGTTTTTATATCCGCGTCTTATTTTAAAGTGTAAACTTATAAAACAGTTATTTGTCAAGCAACTTCTAGGAACATTGCTTCGGAATATTCATATGCTTGATTTATTTTCTAATATATATATATATATATATATATATATATATATATATTGTGTGTCCACCCAAAACCGTTGAAACTTGATCAAACAATTAATTAGTGTTAATCATGATTAAAAAGAACAAGATTGTATGCTTTTAAGTTTTTTGGGTTCTTGTATGCTTTTATTTATAGACAATTTGGACCGAGCCAGTGTCAACATATTTCGAAGATTATGATTGAAATAAATATCTTTTGGGATCAAATATCTATCTAAACCCAACGGGCTCAGAAATTCGTATAACCATATCTAGACTATTAAATTGGGCCGAACAAGAGGCCCATTTAGAATTTGATTTTTTAGCCCAATTTCAGAGAGGAGCTATTTGACAAGGCATAAACGGGAAAGGAAAAAAAAAGTTTCTTCTGTCTTTATATATTTTTTTTTGGGTCAAATATTTGTTACAAAAACTTAAGATTGGAGGGTAACCACCAAAAAGAAAAGGTGATTACACTTTCATGATTTAGAAAAAGAAAATAGTTTTGAACTTCGAAACTAACGCAATAATCCGTTGAAGAATTTCATTTTCATGTATTTATGTCGTCATCGAAACAATAACGTATAAACATCTTATGCTCCGACAAATCATAGTGAAGTGGAGAAGCCCGTTAAGATTGTGTACGTATGCGGAAAAACGGCGACGTTCGATAATTTTTTGGGTAAATGGGTCTTGTGAGGAATAATTATAAACCCATTATTTAATTTCATTACTTTGATCGTATATATAGTTATATATATATATATGTGCGTGTGTGTGTGTGTTCGTGTGGGAAGTGTTTGATTTCGTCACCAAGCTGCAAATGCAGCCTAGACTTTTTATGTGAATATATACATTGTAGATATATATATGTATGTATTTTTGTATAAGATGTGCCCTTAAGCAAGTGATAGGGTCAAGTGGTGGCTTTGTTCTTTGAAGGGTCAGCTCATTCCCTAACACGAAATCAATTTTGTAACCCTCAATTTTGTCATTTTCCCATCAAGTGTTTATATAGTGACGTACCGATAAGCTATCATCACAATATTTAAATTTGTTTCCACCTAACACATGATTAACTACTGTTATCATTGAACTTTGATTCTTTGCCTTAGAAATCAAAGGAAATGATATGAATAAGTTGTTTTTCCTCGGACATAAAATTCATACTTATATGCATATACAACTTCAGACTTCAGCGGCGCATCTACATCATTTGTAAATTTTTTTTTGTATAAAACTGAATTACAGTGCTTGATATATGTATGATTCACAATTGTTTACGATTTGGGCTTAAAAACCCTGTAATTTTATAATTTTCAGATATTAAATAACAAAAAAAAAAAGACTCGGGAAAGAGACGAGTCCGCTAACTGAAGAAACAAAAAATTAGGAGAAAAAAATTTCAAGTTGAAGAATTTTGGGGAAAATAAATAACTAGACAAGAATAAAGATCCATTGGACAAACTATTCGCGGAGACACGGAGCCGCTTGCACCCGTGTCTTTGGAATCTCTCTCTCTCTCTCTCCAGTCGCGTCAGCTCCAACATTACATTACTATTCAATTTCACTTCACCCAATTAAAAAATTGTTTTCTTTATGTGTATGGAAATCCATTAAGCATTAAATATAAAAAAAAAATAGGCTGATGTAAGAGATGATGATAGAACTATTGAACTATATAATTGCATAGCCTCAACATATATATATATATATATGTTTTTGTCCCATCCGGGGCAGTTTTTGTATGAGAATATGGAACGTAATTATATTCGACGAAATTCCCTCTGTTTAACAACTTATTATACTGTGGCCACTGGCCAGCTTCATGCCATATGCAGTATGACCTTGGCCTCCTTTCATACTTCTTTTCTTAAAATATTTATTATTCGAATATGATTTATATATATATATATATATATATATATATATATATGGCAACATGACTAATTCTTTTTTACTCAATTATACATTATATATATATAATGGCCTGCTCCATCTCCAGACATTGAATCTCTTCCCTAAATTTTTTATTCTCTCTCTCCGGAAAGATTTGTTGCTTGCTCCCAAAGCCAACATTCATCTCTTCTTCTTGTTCATGTGAATCTCCAAACAATTTACCAACCAAAGCATAGCAAATAAGCGTGAGTGAATTGAGATATTCGAATATGAGTTGCAATGGATGCCGTGTCCTGCGGAAAGGATGTAGCGAGAACTGCATCCTTCGGCCGTGTATTCAATGGATCCAGACCGCTGAAGCTCAGGGCCACGCCACCATCTTCGTCGCCAAGTTCTTCGGCCGCGCGGGCCTCATGTCCTTCATCTCCGCCGTGCCGGAATCCCAACGGCCAGGTAACCGACCTCCCCCAGATCTCTAACCGACGATCTCACCCATTCCACCAGGCCGTTATCCGTCGCTGATTTCGAATTGTTCTCCAATTTCAGCTCTGTTTCAGTCGTTGCTCTACGAAGCTTGCGGGAGAACAGTGAATCCGGTGAACGGCGCCGTCGGACTGTTATGGACAGGGAACTGGCGAATCTGCCAAGCGGCGGTTGAAACGGTGCTCCACGGAGGTTCGTTGCAGCCGATCCCGGAGCTTCTCACTCGCGGCGGCGGTTTCGCAGGATTTCCGTCGCCGATTTCCGACGAAACATCCGAGATCTGCACGGAAATACTGAATCTCCGGCGAGACGTTTCCGGAGACCGTAATACTTACCACCACTGCCGATTCTCGAGCTCTAGATCCAGATCGACGGTTTCTCCGCCCAAACGGAAACGTTTGGCTTCAGAGCAACCGTCGTCCGGGCTCGATCTCTCTCTCAAGCCAAATTTTCCGGTTAAAACGGCGCCGTGCAAGGAGGAGATACGGCGGGCGGGAACGCCGTCGATGAACTCGGAGGAGTCCGTAACGATGACTTTGACGAGGAGGTCCACGTTTTGGGGGAACGACGTGGGAGAATCCACGAAGTTGCTCAACCTTTTTGTATGAACGGCGTCGTTTTTCCTCTTCGTGCTCAATGTTATTTTTTGTAAAGTATCTGCGAGTTGCGAAAATTTTCTCTGTTTTCGAGGTGTTATTAAATTAGTAGCTTATAAAAGGGAACAGTGATAATCATTTTCTTCTGTTTTTTAAATCTATTTTTAATTTAAAAATTTCTGCAGCGCATATACATATACCAACAATTACGCATAAATGTAATTATCGAATGTATTTTTAAGGTTTTTTGTTTGTTTGTTTTCATATAATCAATGATGATGTCAACGCGAGTACGCAAGCAGAGTCCGGAATATAAAAGTGTGCATGTGATATATTAATTTATGTGTTGGCATTATCTTCATAACTTCCCATAATGTCGACATTTCTTCGAGGATCACTACTCGCTAGCTTTAGTTGTATTCCCCTTTCAAATAGTTTTATTTCAATGTGTGGCTAATTTGTTGTATCGAATAAACATGGATCGTATAGAATAATTAGGTACGGTCTTCTTATATATATATATATATATATATATATATTGCAAATATGAATTTCTATATAGGTTTATTTCTGCCCTGATATGATATGACAGGTTCGCATAACTGAAATCGAGGAACCAGTCAGAGTAAAAAGGCCATAACATACAAATGTAAATATACGTGTGTATAATGAAACAAATATAATTATAAGAGGAGATAGAAAAAATGTTGGAGAAAATATAAGATTAAATAGCAAAACGTATCGATTTATATTCAACAAAAATAAATAAATATAATAATTGAATTATACAATTGTACCATATCTATCATATATGCATGTGGTTGGACCAAAGCGGCTTTTGGATAACGCAAAGTGCCGGTTTTCTTCATGGAATCTTCAAAAGCTTACACCCCCTCTCTCTCTCTCTCTCTCTCTCTCTCTCTCTCTCTCTCTCTCTCTCTCTCTCTCTCTCTCTCTCTCTCTCTCTCTCTCTCTCTCTCCCTGTATGTTTTTTTTGTTCTTTGTCTGATTCCTCTTGGTTTTGTCTTCATTTGTGTCCTTTAGATCGTGTTGGTAGTAGGCAATTAGAAATGGAATATCATCTTCTTTTTCCTTCCTAATGGACTATCGTTACACTTGACAAATTGTAATATACAAGGCTTTTTGCTCTCTGTCCTCGAAAAAATATTTGTCATGTGTAAATATATATAATAGTGTTTTGTATCTATAGGATATATATTATGTAAATATAACATGTACGTACAATAAAAATGTGGGTCATTCACATGTTACATCATAAAAATACAAATTGTGGGTCGATATATGAGGGGGAAGATATTATATAGTGGGATCCATATGCAGGCGTCATACTTTGGGCCAGCGGCCAGCCATCCAATTGCAAGCGAAAGGAAGTGGTCCACGTCAGCCTCCATCTCCTATCCACAAGAAGGATTTTTTAAGTTTATCTCATATAAAAAATATCTTAAATATCCCAAAATTCTATAGTATCACGAAATTTTATTTGGAACCAGACTTTAAAACCAGAATATCTGTTTTTGTTGATTCAAACATGTTTTAGAACGAATATCTAAATGTTTTAATAATAATCCGATTAGATATCCGAAGATCCAAGATCATATGTTTTTGTATGTTCCTACGCGTTATACTATAAAGTGGCAATTGATGCAAAGAAAACAGTGGAAATCTGAAACATATTCCTTATATATAAGTATATAAAGATGTGATTTTCCCAATACTAATTAAGTTATAATTACAGGAGAGAGTAATACATTATTATAAAAAAAATGAACATTATTCTATATATTGAACATGAAAAATATATAGGTACTATCTTCCGCCATCCATGTGAGGGTAGTGAACCATCTCCACTGATCTCGGGGACATGTGCCCACTTCATTTTCTATCCTCCAACTTCTGATCTCGTCCGTCCGTTTGCATTCTAATCATCACATATATCAACTTTGCAACTAAAAATTATAATAGTTTAATTAGAGGAAGATTCATTCTTGTTTAAAATACCTCAAGCCATGCATAAAATGTATATATACGTCGAATGAATTAAATAATTTACAAAACAAATTCGTATTTTTTTTTGGTTGCTAATAAATAAGAGAGTGATCGTGTTGTGTGCGAAAAACCACGAGCCGCCGCAGTTTTGAAGTGGTCAACCCCCAACTCTACCATGCCCCACTTGCCACCTTACACATATTTCAACCCATCAATATATATCTTATATATTATAACATTTCATATTAAATGTTGTATTTTCAGTCAGTTTTATTATAAAATAATGTCTACACTATATACATTTCATACAAAATGTGTCGTGCGTGACAGTGCGTTAATGCATGAGATGCATATTAAAAATATTATCTATGTGTAGTTATATTATTGTTCTGAATATAAAAAAAGAGAAAGATGTGATGCGGAATCCGCGACCGCAGTACCATTGAACTAGGGCACAACCATGAGCGACGAATTCCAAGCTTCTTGGTGCCGACATAACTTCTACCTCTTCTTGTCCCAATATAAAATTAAATTAATTATAATATATTGATTATTGGTTTCGCACTAATGCAGAATAAATTTCGGACAACTTTTGGCAGAATGTCGAAATACCTAATCTCTGGAAAAGCTAAGGTCGTTTGTAAACCTTCCGTCGTCGGAGTGGCTCAAGAGTCATATGGCCCTTCAGCGTTTTCTCTAGTCCTAATCCTATCCAATACACGTCAGCCATTTCGGGAGCTCTCTCTCTCTCTCTCTCTATATATATATATTATATTTATATATGTAATTGAAACTAGAAATTTAGATATTGAGTCAAAAACCTAATAAAAAGAAGGTACTTTATGGATATGAAAAAAAAAAGTAACTAGAGAACCATATAAATACATAGAGATTAGAGTCGAGAAGGTTCCAAGAGAGGGTGGGAAGAGTTGCGAAATCATAGGACCAGCTAAGATTTTGGAGAGATCGGGACAAGGACGGTACGGTGTCCGACACAGATCATCCACGTGACTTGTTCCCGAATCACAGGAATATTTATGGTGGCTGTGGCTGACTTATAGTTGCTACACTTTTAGACATGCATGCACGTATATATATATATATATATATATATCGTAAAGAGAAACTAACAGGCATTTAATATGTAAAGTCTAGTTCGGATTTTTATGCTACGGAAAATAGGCCCGTGCGCGCCAATAATAGTGCCATTTCTTCATATTCTTTACAATGGGCCAACAGTTCGTTAGCTCATTTTTGGGCAATTTTAGGCCCATTAACGTTTACTTTGTTATGAATTAAGCCCAATGGGCTTTTTTTCTGTTTGTTTTTTATTGTATTATTATTACTCTTTTTTTTTTATCAAGAAATCTTTCATGATTCATGTGAGTCTTAACTTCTACAAGATGTACCATATCTACAAGATAGTAAGGATAATTTCATAAAGTTATCTGGACAAGTTGTTTTAATAATTTACAACATATCTAGAAAAAAAAAAGTTGGTCCAATTTTATGATGCTATCAAAATTCTTTAATTGTCTTTATATTAATGGCGCAAATCAGGTTTAATTTTTAGAAATTTTGTAATGTAAAACAGAAGAGTTGATCACATGATTTTTTTTTTTTTGGGAAATAACTGATGCATCGTTACCTTAACCAACTCATCAATTTTAGTACACATTATACAAGTGAAAATGTTATTAAATTCTCTCTATTTGTTTACATTTGTCAGCCCCCTAACCGACCCCAACATATGGCTTGATAAAAATAAATAAACCGTCAAGAAGTCAAACTATTGTCTGAATAAGCGATCGGGCTTTCAAAAGAAGGGGAAATGATTGGTCCGTTCACTGGAATTTCCCACGTGATACTTTGACCAAATGTTGACTCTCTAAGGAAGAAGCTTCTAAAAACGATAGAATAGACAAGACTCTCCCTGCGTCTAGTTGCCCCCAAATCATTTCCCCCTCTTTCCC
>NW_010966459.1:128764-129814 GCF_000463585.1 Tarenaya hassleriana
TTTCCCTAAAACCAGTGATTAATCGAAAAATTACTGCGGAATTGCTGAAACTCCCGTGAAAGATCGAATCTTTCTTTCGTCCCGCCGGTTCAGGTTCGAAAATCGTAACTTTTATCTAATAGCAGAATTGCTTTTGGGATTATGTTCTCGTTGGATTACGCGAATCGTTTGCAAGTAGAAATCGCGTTTCGGCAATGACGATGGAGAAACTCTGGCTTTCCTTTTGGTGATTTTTGTTGATTACCCTGTTTGGTCTCCAAGAAAATCGGACTGGGTTAGTCGAGATTCACTCGCCAACTCTTTGTCTTGTAGCAGATTTCGTCGGGCCAGCCGAAACGGACGAACGAGTGTCGAACCTGTTCGATGAACTTGAAAAGGTTACTTAATCTGCCGATTTCAGTTGTGGGTTTTTGTTATTTCGAGTCAAAATCCAGCAACACGGGTATATCTGAACTAGGGTTGACTTTTTCTGTTCGGGTTTTGACTTGTACAGATTCAGATTCGCCACATCTTGGGGTTTGGATGATGTGTTACCTGAAATCGAATGTTGTTATCGTCATTACAGATTTGGGCGAGAAGTAGGTTAATTTCTTTTGATGTTAGGGAGGGAATTCGAGGGTCCAAATGCCAACAATTCAGCATTTCGATCGAGCAGACACTTTCCAGTTAAAGTCTCAGATAGAGAAGAAGCTTGGTCGGGCCAAAACAGGGAACTACCTTGATCTCCTGTCCAGATTTCTGAGCTCCAAACTAAGCAAGTCCGGCTTCAATAAGCTGTTTATTGCCACGGTCGGGAGGGATAACATCCATCTCCACAACGATTTGCTCAGAGGTATTATCAAGAATGTATGTATTTCGAAGACACCTCCCTCGAAAAGGAACGTTCCAAAAGCTTCACTTCGAGATAAGAAGGAATCGAATGGGTTCAAGAGAAGTATTAGTTTCCAGTCATTGTGCAAAGACCTTCCCCGATCGCCTCGTAGAGGAAGGACTCCTAATATCCGTGACCGTAGATTTAAAGATAGCAAGGGAAAGACGTGGGAGAATCCA
>NW_010966459.1:130030-131665 GCF_000463585.1 Tarenaya hassleriana
CCAAATCACTGAGGTTTTTTCTTATGGTGGAAGGCCACCATGCTCTACAGAAGATGGGGAAGAGGTTGACCAGTCAACGGTAAGCCCGGGGACTCACAGCAAGAATCAACACATCGAAGCTCCTCTTGGCATTAGTCTCAGAGAAAAGACACCGAGACAAACGATGATCTCTGGTAGATTGCTGTCTGGTTCTCATGTGGAAACATGTTACAGTGTAGGTGAACTTCCCGACACTGTTTCTTTACAGAAGAAATTGGAACAAACCTTTCCGAGCATGGAGGGGTTAGAAGTCTCTTTAGGGTTTACCAACTTGTTAAACACGGGCCTCGATGCTTTCTTGAAGAGGCTGATCAAACCATGTTTGGAATCAGCAACTTCAAGGTCCAGTCGAGGAGAGATGTGTCGAGATTTATGTCCTGCCATGGCTGACAGTAACACTAACAATCTCTGTTCCGAGAGATACATTCAAGAAACGCGTTTTCCCGTGTCTGCATCATTGGAGGATCTTCAAGTAGCGATGGAGGTAAATCCGTCGATTCTTGGTGAAGACTGGCCCACGAAACTTGAGAAGTTTCGGTTACTTGCACCAGAGGAATCATTACAGACAGAAGCTAACTATGATCCGAAGACATGCTTTCAACTAGATGGGAGATTCTTACACTGACGACTACGATAGATCTTAACAGAGGACGAGGTGGGGCAATGCGGAACCACGTAAAAAAATAAAAAAGGTACATGGGTTTTCTCATTGACATGTTTAGGTTTTTGTACATAATGGTTATTTGCGCTGATTTCATACGTTTGGGGGTTGGATTCGGCAGTGGCGTATTACGAATATAGATTAGCTTGCTTCCTTTGTGAAATTGATAATTCATATGGTTCGTCTTTTTCATTTCTACATCCCGTTACGAGTTTTTTTTTTTTTTAAATCAATAGAGCTCGTTTTCCACTTAATTGGAGTTTTGGCGATGATGGCTGTAAGTAGAATCACCGTATATTATTTTAATGGAGTAACAATAATAATCTATATATAGAGAGAGAGATTCGGGATCATAAATCAGACATTCTGTTTGTTTATGGTTTATCTTATAAACAGAGATTTTTTTTAGCCAGCAAATGCCCAAGTAGCGAACACGTCGAGGTTACTTGTGTCGGGAAAAAAAATGAAGGGTACTTAGTAGTTGTCTTTTTATTGGGTTTAGAAGCGTTAGTTAATTCAGTTTTGATTTTATAATTCGAATAATTGGGAGAAGGATCGTGGGAGCCACGCTCCTCTGCATGCTGCAACACGTTACGACCTTTGTTAATTCAGAGGTCTTATTCTTATACCGTCACCATATAACTAAAACTATATGCCATAATAATAATGATAATGATAATGATGATTAAAGAAAATGTATAAACACGATGGCATCGTATTGGTCCGACAACATCGATCATACGGACGTGTGTGCATAAAGCTTTATCAATATTTCATTACCAACGACAACAAAAAACACACAATACTTCCCATTTCTTAGGAAGAAGAACCAACAAAACAACTCAAAAACCAAAACACTCAGTCGTCAACCAAAGAAAATGTCCAGAAATGGATTGAGATAAAAAAAGGGGGGGGGGGGGTCACACTTTGGGTTA
>NW_010966459.1:131742-151911 GCF_000463585.1 Tarenaya hassleriana
AAAAAAGGGGGGGGGGGGATCACACTTTGGGTTAGGCCGAATCATGTTCAGTTAAATCGACCACAATCGCGACGGATGTTTCCATTGAAGCGGTTCTTAACGCCAAAGCGGCCGAGCTTGGTCATGGCGGTCGCAAACGCGCGGTTAAACGCTTGCGGGTCCTTGGCCCAGGCGTTGACGGTCTGCTTAGAACGGCTGTCGGTGAAGAGAACCTGGTCGGAGGTGAACAGTCCTTTGCCCTGTTGGAGATTCTTGAAGTAGACATTGTCGAAGATCCTTGGAGTGGTGGGGTCCATGTTGATGGCGATTCTGGGGTCCACTTTCTTCGGGCATGCCATCTGAAGGTCCTTGGCGTAGGTCTTGTTCAATGTAGGGTCCACGGGGCTGGTTTTGCTGAAGCTGTAGATTCTGTTGAACACCTTGCTGCAGTGCGCGAATCCGACGGTGTGTGCCGCTGCGTCACGTTTCAATCTCACGGTTTAGATTGCATTCACAATATTGAGACTGAACAAATATATATACATACGTGTATATATATATATATATGTGTGTGTGTGGCTAATGTATATAATGGCGTTACCTGAGAGAGCAATCATGTCATCTTGGCTAAGTTTCAGCTTACTGAAGAGGGCATTGAGTTTGTTAAGATCATCGGTCGGTTTGGGCAAGTTTCCTTCGACACTGGCTGCCTTTGACACCAAACTATCGAACCTTCCGAGCTCCACTTCATAGAACGGTCCTCCTGCCTATATATATATATATATATCATACATATAACATATAGTTCCGGTCATTTCACGAAAAGGATACATGATGCATGCGTTAAGACTGTATAATATATATCTGTATACCGGATCGAGGGGTTATAACTTACTTCGACGACGACGTCTCGGGTAGCCAAGGCAAGGATATCGGCGCAAGAGACCTTGTTACGGCAGTTAGGGTTAGCGTCGAGGGCTTTCTTGGCTTGGATCACCACGTCGAACCCGTCTCCGGCCAATGACAAGTTGTCCGGATGATCCTTCTCCGCCTTGTTGTTCGGTGTTGATTGAATCATAAGCGATGCATCACATCCCTACAATAGATATAGATATCAATAACAAGAAACCAAAATGTATGCATATATATCATGTTAGAAACTGACAAATACATGTCGTATATACGTATATATATATATGTATGTATGTATATGGACATACAGAGACGGCGCAGTCGTGGAAGAAGAGGCGGAGAGTGGCTGGGATGGAGACGAAGGTTTGCTTGACTTTTCTCTTGACGACATTTCTGACGATTTGTTCGACGTTGGGACATGTCTTGGCGTAGAATTTGGGCATCAGCTGAGCCGTGGTTAGGTCAGGGAACATGGAGACGGCGAGACAAAGAGCCGTGGCTAGGACCAGACCGAACCGAGCCATCTCTCCCAAGCGTTGGACTATATAGATTTTAGTTCAATACAAGGTAAAGAAGAGCTGCTTTGTGTTTTGCTTGTGTAATGAAGTTGCACAATGAGGGGCTTTATATAGGAGACGGGCTTGGAGGATATAGTGAAATATAAAATTCATAAGAATATGTTCCACTTGATTTATTTATTTTTATAATTGTATTTTTAATATTAGATTTTAAGTTAAATGCACCACACCGGGCTTTCGTTAATATATATTTTAAAACCGGTCAACTTGATTAATGGGATTAACAAATGTCTGTATACCATTTAATAATGTAAAATGGTAATTTATTATGTGCTTAACTTACGGTTCACTCGGAAGTTCGTGTTATATATTGAATTGTTACAAAAATCGAATTCTATTTAGAACAATGTAAATTTATAATATCAACTTAACCAATTAAGATTATGACTAATTCACTAAGATCATGACAAAACAAAATGGAGAGTGGCGATGTCGCATGCACGTCTTTTGTAGGTAACACCGTAACAGGAGCATCTTGGATCGCTTCTGAATTATTGTTTCATATATCTTTATTATAACATAATATATAATATTTTGTTATTATGCAAATATTGTGCTAGGCACGCTCTTCATTTGGGTGGGACATATCGGCTAAATGTCAAAACTAACATAATAAAGCTTAAGCATATATAATTCAACTGTGCAGATAAAAAAAATTGGACCGACGTATTCTTGTCAAACCGACCAAAAAGCCTTAATTCATTAAATGGGCTTTTTATTGGGCCTTCACTTTTAATTGAGAAATATGGGCCATCTACTGGCTAAGAAGGCCCAGGAACACCACATTTACAGCAGAGCTTCGAAAATGATCAAGGAAAATAAATTGTGTAGATTCCATTGGGCGTCATAATTGCTTGTTACTGCCTTGTAATTAAAATAATAATTTTTTTTATAACCTCATCGTTTTCTAATATATTAATAATTAAGCTCGTGATTATGAAATTGGGAAACCCGAGATTCAGAAGTAGAGAGGAGGATCGTGATCCTTGATTTTCTCAACATGCCTCTTCCCAACGCACTAAAACAGTTACGGTCGCATTAAACATTTAATCATGCTTATGACTATATAAGCTTTTATCTCACTTTAAGAATAATTAAATATATAGTACTGACTTATAATTAGAAATTAAATAAATAAGAATATTCACGAGGACTCGAGTTTTGAGGATGAACTGCTCGAAAGCCCCCCGTGGAAGAAGAGACAGGACATGGCTGCGGTAGCCGTCAGATCCTCGTGTGCTCCGAAACCTACGAATTGTTATGAAAGGGTCCATATGCCCCCATATTACCCATACGATTATTGTTATCATTTTACGTACGTATTATAATTTATATATTGCATAAGCATATATTTAATTACCAACTTTGTCGTAATTTGTACAATTCAATTCTTCCATGACTAAAAAAAAATATTTCTTCTACATTGTTATATCAAAAAGAGATCTTCCATGTTGTTTTTATGTTCTTTAACGCATCTTATCTCTAACACTGACCACACCATCTTAGATATCCGAGGTTCTAACGTGATCGGGTCCGTTCAAAGTTCAAAGTGCACATTCCGAGGTGGGACCCAGTGAGGCCTAATGATCATTATGCCACGTCACCTTTTTTGGTTTCAGCCTTCTCCATGAACCCACGGCCCCTACCCTCGCCCGGCAACGCGTGCATCTCTCTCCCTCTCTCTTCAATTGCATGGTGGAAACACTACCCAAAACTAAAACCCGCATTTCGATGCACTTTTAATCGTTTGGGAACCGGCCCTTGACCGGACCCGCAATGCCTCACAACCCACATGGTCTTACATAATAACCGGCAAACCACATAGAATAGATAAACCGATCGAAACTGACCGGTTCAGGGAAAGCATGACATTAGGAGAAATCAAACCCTTAAACCCTTAACCTCAAATAGAAGGAGCTTGTCGTTTTCCAACCGAGTCGGAGACTTCTCCGATGCACTTAGAGTTTTGTCAAAGAAATAGTAATTCCTATTAACTAATGCGTTGAGCTAGTCGTTAATTTACCTCTAAAATGATTTTTAGTGTGACATATAATTGTCGGTAACAAGTTCTACGGTGAATATCAGGTCAATCCAGTACGCATTTTGACTTGTATAAATGAAATATTATCAGTCCATTGATAATTCTTCGAAACTGAAAAAATAAATATACACAAATGACAACGCAAAACGACTCACTACAAAGTCGACTATTGTGATAATGATTATTATCGTTATCATACTTTTGCATTAAAGTGATGTATTGGTTTAAAAAAAAATAGGAACAAACATGCATACTCAAAGCGGATAATTTAATTTGGAAAAAGTCGGTCCAAGAACAATTAGTGGGAAACCATGTAATAATACAACAATTAACATATTATATTACAATATACGTAATCGGTCGCTGCTTGGGTAGATCCGGTGGGATCAGATCCTGTGCTGAGCCTTTGGAATGTTCGAGGAGGCAGCCCACCAAAATCTAACGGCTACGATCTCTCCGTATGTGGGACCCAACGACATGCCAACCCTTCAAGATTCTGATTCGCTCGCCCTTTATTATGATTATCCCCTCCATTAACCATCCCGAAAGTCTGCTCCAATTATTTATGGTGTCTACATTTATACTTGCACATTTCTGCATGCTTATATATTAATCGGTACATAAGTATACGTATACATAAATTAAATATATGTTTATTTGAGTGATTAAGACAACTGTTTGTGTTGATTTGTTAATCTGGGTTGCATGTGATTTCAGCTCAGCAAGATATAAGATGTTCCCTTTGCCTGTTATTTTTATATCATAGCAACGATTATTATTAAATCATGCATATATATATATATATATATATATATATATGTATGTATAACATGCAAATCCCCTGTACAAGGTACACAGTTGTTAGTTGAACCACAAATACTAAATCATGATGTTACCATATCTAAATGTGAAATTAATATGATTTTATTAACGAAGCATAGAATAAACTTTGTATTCTATTGGTGTCTATATGAATGTTTAACAGCTATATAACAAAAATATCTGTAGATCCGTTATTGGAGCATGGATCTTATAGAACTATAATTACATAATTTAAACTTCAATTGCAGACAACAAAAAATGAGATACTTTTAAAATCTGATCCCACGGATATTGTTTTATTACCGAATTTATTACGTGGTGATGCTGGATCCAAAATTTAAATATATAGGCTTGTCTCTCTTGTGAAATCATCATATACCTGTACAAATATATACAATACATACATACATACATAGATATACACACACACACAAACATGACGTGGACGTAACATGTAAGTAGAGCTTTGCTGGAGCTTGTCTGGGAGGTGACATAAATTTGGCTGAAGGCACTGGGATTTGTTTGGCATGAGTTGCAACAAACACTTCGGGTTCTGTGATGGGAGATAAAATATTATACAAAAACGCAAAGGCATACCCTTTTATTATATTATTTAATTTAACTTTAAACAATGATCCTAAACTAATTAAATAATGATATCAAGGTTATATATAATCACGGGGAATGTGAAAACGCCAATCCAAAAGAGCCGATCTTCCCCCATCGCACAATTCTTTCCTCATTATTCGCAAAAGGAAATTACTTTTAATTTTGTAATTTCCCGATCATCATCAGCTACTTAGCTCTTAAAACTCGGGTCAGTCATGTTCTTCGTAATTTCTTCTCTTTTTTAAATTTAGATTAGGATTATATATCGTATTACTGGGTCCATATACTTATATTCGTGGATCGTATTACAGCAGTTCATGCAGATATATACTGTTTATATATTTGGATATGATGATATTTTTTCTGATATATATATATATTTCATTTTCACAGGTAATTGAACTAATATCCTTTGCAAGACTGCTAGAACAAGGGAGCTCCTTTTCTTTTGGGGGAAATTTATTGCGTATTTGTTGAAATTTGGCTGAAATCGATTCTTTCGGACATGGAGAAGTTTCTTAATCCGTACGACAAGAAGTACATGATCAGAATGGCTATGCTCAAACACGAAGAAACTTTCAAGCATCAGGTTCGTTGATGTTTCTTGCATATATACACACACACAACGTAACATAGATATATACATATATACATGCAATTTAAAACGAGAATGATTCATTTTTTTCATATTAAATACATGGTTTTGTGTATTAGGTAAACGAACTTCATCGTTTATACCACGTTCAGAAGATACTGATGAAGAACATGGAGATGAACAGATCTAAGCAAGAACTTCATAACAACAATGATGTAAATATCGGGATAGGGTTCATCGAAAGGGTGGAAGACGTCGACAGCTGCGACGTTCGAGAAGATTTGAGGATCAAATTAGATTTGGACCGACATGCCAACTTCGATGGATCGGACATAGAGATCATAGACGAGAGTGAGATTGAACTAACACTCGGACCGACATGTTTCAACCGGCCGAGGAAGAAGAAGCCGAAGAAAAACTCATCAGAATCGCCGGAAAATTCGGATTCTCGCCGGAGTTTGTCATCGTCGTCGACGGGATCTAGCAACAATAGAGGAAATGATAGTGCCGTTACCGAAGAACAAACGAGACAGGAGATGTTGATGAAGCAGCAGCAGCCATGGCTCCAAGTATTGAGCTTGAATGTTACTTGATGTCGATTAGCTCATTGTCCTGAAAATATATCTTGAAAATTTTCAGGTTTTAATCTGTAGGGGGTTTTTTGTATGTTGTTCTCTTGTGGTGTTGTGATGAGAATATTTTATTAGGGTTCTTATCAGCTGGTCTATGACATTATTATTAATGGAGGAGCATATGTAAAAGGGTCAACGGTCAATTTTAAAACTCCGGGTAAGAATACATGCTCTTGTTTTGTTCTAGTTAGATGACCTCACGACCTTGTGCCAGTGAATGAGCCACATGACATTTTATTGGGCCTATAGGCCCAATAAATAAAGTGTGGAGAGATTCTCTTGGGCCTTATTTTTTATTCTTTATAAATAAAAAAATACCCGTGTGTTTTTTTGGGGTTGCGTAAAAGCCGCAAAAAGGAAAAATTCGGGTGTGGAAGCGCGCACTGGGTGATAGATGCGCTAATCCTCTCCTCCTCCTGTTTCCTCTTCGCATCTCTCCCTCTCCGACGTTTCCTGTTAGCCTACGCCGTCTTGACCTTACGTGCGCCGTCGGCGCACTCTCCTATCCTGCCCTTACCTGTCGCTACCTCCGTTCCTGCCGCCTCCGACGTCGTCGGTAGTACGGTCGATCGCCTCCATTTCGACATTATCGTCGAGATTCCCGGTTCCAGTCGCCGAGCGATGTCGAAAGCTCGTGTTTACACCGACATCAACGTGATTCGTCCCAAGGAGTATTGGGATTACGAGTCTCTTAACGTTCAATGGGGGTAATGTTTTTTTCTGGAACAGGAAAACCCTAGGATTTGAATTTCGGTTTCGTGCTCATGCGAGATCGGATGATAATCTTAATGGCCCAAAGATCGTATTTCTGTAGTTTATCGTGTTGGATTCTGATTCTGGATTAATGGTCATCACGTGGGGGAAGGGCAATGAAGGCAAACGATCATATTTACCTGATTTCTCTTCCATTTAGCTCAAATCTAATCAAAGTGGTGACAAATAATGTATAAATTGAGCTTTTAAAGCTGCTTTCGAAAAGTTGCAATACTGGATTCTGAATCAGCGTGAGGAAGAATGATTTTGGCCATTTTCTCTCCACTGGATATTAATTTGGATTGAATGGGACGAAAAAAATTAAAAACTTCTTGCCACATTTCTTTGATTATGCTGGGTGGGTGAATGTGCTTCTGCTAAAGTTTATATCTTCCTCTTTTTGTTTTCAGGGATCAAGATGATTACGAGGTAGTCCGGAAGGTTGGACGTGGAAAATATAGTGAGGTTTTTGAGGGCATAAACGTTAATAGCAACGAGAAGTGCATAATCAAGATCCTCAAGCCTGTTAAGAAAAAGAAGGTGACTTTATCTTACATTTCTACAATCAGATAACATATAGATAAATTGTTGAGCTAAGATAAGATCGCCGCTACACCAGATGACTTTTTAGTACTTGGCTTCCATTGATGAGGTTCTGCCTTGATCTTGTCTAGTCGGATGTCGGGTTGTCTTTTTGAAGGCTTGAATGCTCTTTTCTCAGATAAGAAGAGAGATTAAAATACTTCAGAATATCTGTGGAGGGCCAAACATTGTCAAGCTGTTTGATGTTGTCCGAGATCAACACTCGAAAACCCCAAGCTTGATATTCGAGTATGTTAACAGCACAGATTTCAAAGTTCTGTATCCTACATTGACTGATTATGACATCCGCTACTACATCTATGAGCTGTTGAAGGTAATTGCTGTATCGGTGTATTTTACTTCATTTGACTTTGGATGTCCGGAATGTTCCATGGGTCGCTGTCAACTAAGCTAGGAGACATCCTTTTGTGATTATTACTCAGGCACTGGACTTTTGTCATTCACAAGGTATAATGCATAGAGATGTCAAGCCTCACAATGTCATGATAGACCATGAGTTGCGTAAACTTCGCCTGATAGATTGGGGTCTTGCTGAGTTTTATCATCCTGGAAAAGAGTATAATGTCCGTGTGGCCTCAAGGTTTGGATCACTTTATTTTCTATGTACCCTTTATTTCATTTCTTTTTGAATTGATTAAACTGGCTGGACATCGGTTTCCTTTTGGTGATAGAGCTACAGTTTGTGATGAATGATAAGATAGGCTGAAAGTTTTTTCTTTATGTATCAGATACTTCAAGGGACCCGAACTTCTAGTGGATTTACAGGACTATGACTATTCATTGGATATGTGGAGCCTTGGTTGCATGTTCGCAGGGATGGTGAGTGGTCATCTGAATTTCCCTTTTCATTGCCCTGTATCATGTTGTGGACATTTGATTTTGTTAATTATTCCGTTCTTACAGATATTTCGCAAGGAACCATTCTTTTATGGCCACGACAATCAGGATCAACTCGTCAAAATTGCTAAGGTAATTGTACTAACACGATTAGGTTTGCCAGTTGAGGATAAACCCATCTTCTTGAACTAGTATTGGCTCCATTTCAAGTATTTGTCCGTTCTGTCTCAGGTGCTGGGAACTGATGAATTGAATGCATATCTAAACAAGTATCAGTTGGAACTTGATCCTCAGCTTGAGGCACTTGTTGGGAGGTACAAAAATTTTCCTGTTTTCCCTGCATGGATTAAGATTGTGGAGATGTGGTGATGATTTTATTCTACAGAAAACGCCTCCGCCCTCAGCTTACGGTGGGGTATGATATCGTTTTTTTTTTTGTCAATGATCATGATCATGATGTATGTGACCACAGGCACAGCAGGAAACCTTGGTCCAAATTCGTCAATGCGGATAATCAGCATTTAATCTCACCTGAGGTTTTGTTTCTCTCTCCACCTTTTTCTACTCTGCTTTTACTGCAAATTGCTGAAGTTTTATATCACGAGTGTAGGCTATTGATTTCCTGGACAAGTTACTCCGGTATGACCATCAAGACAGATTAACAGCAAGAGAAGCCATGGTACGTGTGTGTGTGTATATATATACACACACGTAAAAGAACAGATTCCCCATGATTGTCTTTATTGATTCTCTACCACTACCACATCCCTTAAATGCTTACTGTATATCCATCCATGGATTCATAGAATGAGAGGGTATATCTCATTGTCTGATGTAGCAGTTGTTCTTGTGGACAGAGCCACCCATATTTTGGGCAAGTGAGGGCAGCGGAAAGCAGCAGAATGCGGACGCAGTAGAGACCGTAAGGCAACGAGTTGGGTGTTCATGTCGGATAATGAAACCAAACCTACCCGGTTTTAAATATACACTCTCACTTTGGTCCTATTTCTTCAACAAAGTAATGAATGAACTTTGTTATGTGGGAAAGTGGAAACCAGACAAGAATGGTATTATATGATATGGGCCCTATTCTTGTCTTTGATGGGCTTTGGTCATTATGGACTATGGGCCTGATATGGGCCTGAATGCTGTTTTTATAGAATTGCTGGGCTGTAAATGAATGATGCGATGCCTAGGTAGAAGCATTTTCTGTAATTATAATAATTAGTCTTTGTCAAGGATAAAACTGAGATTAGACTCTTAACAAAACAAATATCTTTAGATAAGATGAAATCCAACTTTACTTTCTTTTGGATGCTTTTTAAGATTACCCTCCATTAAAGTTTTATCACTAAATTGATGTGATTAAAAAAAATTCGATATTATATATTTTAAAATCGTAAAAGTAATTCTATTTAGGATCGTTAAATTTAATTCGTATATATAGCTACGGTATATCGGAGTAGAAAATTATCATAATTAATTATACGGTCATACACAGTGGCATAACTGTTCGTTTTGGCCACCTCTAAACAAAAAGAAAACACGAGCAAATACCTTTGCATATGAATGACAATTTGAAATTTGTGCATTGATTATTAAAAAAAGGGAAATTACAAAAAAGACAGAAAAAAAAATGATGCCTTTTCGTCACGCGGGTTCTCACGACACGACCAATGGAGAAGAAAAAAATAGTTGCCACCAAATAAAAAAAAAATTGAACAAAAAAAAAACATGTGGTTTTTATTTCGCAACATCAAGACTTTACTGTTTGTGGGTATGACCTGACCCCCCGCGGCCCGGCTTGGATCAAGTCAAAACATGCTTCTCATTTTCATAAAAATCAACATATACTTTTCTTACGATCTGATATTTCATTGTAATTTGTTCAAATTTTCTTATTGTGGAAGATATTATTTGTATAAAGTTTTATGTTTGATATATAAGTTTATTCTGTTATTATTTTTTTGTAGTTAAAAAATGAGAGAAAGAAACGGAAAATAAGAAGAAGAAAAAAAATAAAAGAGATAAATGAAAAAAATTAGAAAATTTCTATTGATTCATATTCAAGTTTTATATACCGACTTGATAACTAAATAACAATAAAAACATTGTAATAGAAACTTTACTAAATCTGTTATCCTTATGATATTTCATTAGAAAAATATATTGTTTCTAGAAATCAATGTTTGACAATTAGGATATAATTTTTCTTGGAGCGAAGAGTCTCAGTCTTCAATCTTCATATTTGTAATTTTTACGTGGCTCACTATGAACGACCAAAAAAACAAAAACATTTATACATTTTCTAAATCCCAAGGGAGAACAAACAGAAGACAGCGACAAGTGTATAACATGTTTCTAGCCAATTGTAGAAAAAAAAAGAGATAAGAAATTTGATAATTCTATCGAAAGGATCATTGTATGAAATAAAATCATAATGGTAAATTTGTTGCACATTATTTACGCATTTTCTCATAAATAGATTATGAATTATTTATATCTAATCGCATTTATGTTTATATTTGGAAATATATTGATTACCAAATAATGAGTGGCGTCAGTTGTTTTTTCTTGACAGGATTCTCTTCAGCTAAAAAAAAAGTTATAATTTTGCATTGATTATCTAAGAGATTTGTCAGTTTGTAAATAAGATTTCACGTAAATTAATTATAGTCATGTCGATTATCATGGACTACTCGAGTTCAAATGCGAAGATTGAAATAGAAAGATGCCGTTCTTTTAAATTTGCAATCTATGTATTATTTATGGACACGAAAAAAAAATCGATGGAGGCAAATGGTCCTATATATGTGTGTGTGTGTATATATATATATAATATTGATGATGGTGATGGTGCTGGTTAAAGTTTAACCATGGCGTGCCAAAAACAGTGGCGTTGGCCCACTCGAGCACGACCCAACATAGCCGATATTCTTTCGTTACCATAGTTTGTATTTATTTCAAATTTTGTATTCTTTAGGGTCACTCGTTATGGTGTATCATATGTTAAAGAAATATACACATGCATGCATACCTGCGTTATAGTTTTTTTCCGTGTTATAAGATATTTGGGTTTCGAAATTTTGAATTACATACTGCTAATTATGTTTGTCCATAGAAAATCTAAGTTTATGTATATATATATATATAAATATAAAACGCAAAAGGGGACTAATACGGCTCCGTGGATGATACCATTTAAATAATTCGAACAAAAGCATATAACTTTTTTTCCCCGCAATAACTAACTTTTTTCTCTCGATGCCTTATGTTTGGTCCCTAAGTGTATATATATGTATGTATGTATGTATGTATGTATGTATGTATGTATGTATGTATGTATGTATGTATGTATGTATGTATGTATGTATGTATGTATGTATGTATGTATGTATGTATGTATGTATGTATGTATGTATGTATGTATGTATGTATGTATGTATGTATGAGACATGAGCTAAGGCTTCTCTGTTTCTACTGACTTGTCAACAGAAGCTTCTCTTCTTTAAATATTCAGCTCTTTCTCTTCCTCTTTCGTTTTATTTTTATTTTTTTCAAACGCTCTCTCGCATTGAATCTCCCGAAGCTTCGTACATGGCGAGGATACGTACGGAAGAAAATATAGAAGAGACCCGTTTGATCTCCCCTCGACATCCACACGAAGACGACGACTATGAAGAAGAAGATGCGTTATCGTTATGCGATCTGCCGGTGAATCTATCAGTAAGGGAAGTCGATGAATTTCGAGGATCTCCGAGTAATGGGGAATCTCGCGAGGCGTCAGCAAAACAAGAACAGGAAGATTCCGATTTCAGGTTCGATTTCGCGGTCACGTCGTCGTCGCGGGCCGGGTCGGAACGGTCCGAGATGAGTACGGCGGACGAGTTGTTCTTCAAAGGCCGTATCTTACCGTTACGCCACTCAGTGAGCCTGGACGCCGGGTCAACCGGAGATCCGACCCGGTTTCTAGCCCCAGCCATTACTCTTCCAGCACCACTACCACCACCACCGGCGGCGGTGGCGGCAGTGGATCTGGCCGGAAAACGAAAAACAATTTCATAAATTATTTCAGTCAACCAAGCCCACAGCCACAGATCAGAAGAACGTCAAGCTTAGCGGCGCGTGTTAGTACAAGCAGAAGTCCGAAATCTTCAATCTGGGATTTTCTCCGGCTCGGCCTCGTTCGCGCGCCGGAGATCGAGCTGCAAGACCTCAAGCTCCGACCCACCGCCGGCAACACGAAATCATCATCTGTCAGTCGGAACAGCAGCTGCAGTAGCACAAGCACGAGCTGCAATTCCAGGAAAGCGACATGGGGATCGAAAACAAGGAAACAGGGAAATGGGTTTGTCTCGTCTGATCGGAGAAGAGGGTTCTTGTTCGGGGACTGCAAGTGTTCGGTCGCGACAGCGGATGTTCCTCTGAAGAATGGTGTCCCCGGCGGTCCTGTGGAGACGGTGGTGGCGGCGACGGAGGAGAAACAGAGGAGGAAGAAGAAGACGGCGAAGAAGAAAGCAGAGAAAACGGCGATGTCGCGAAAGAGAACGTTCGAGTGGATAAAGGAACTTTCACATGCAAGCTTCGTCGACCATGGAAGGAGCTTGGCGTGATCACCCAGCAATCGCATGCTTCTCTTTTTCTTTTTCTTTGCTTTTTTTTTTATTGCCTTAATCATTTTTCCCACCATATTTTCTTTTTGTATTCTAGTGCATTATAGATTTTGCTGATTTTGTTTTGAATTAAAGCGGAACGTAGGGTGTCACACGATCGAAAATAACCTTCTAAAAAATAAATGTTCCATTCTAATGTTGCTAACGATGATTAACATAATATTATTTCCATGATACAAATATTAAATTACACAAAATATGGAACCAATGCAAGCACGCCATTCAAAAAAAAAAAAAAAGGAACCGAGGGCAATGTGACAGTTTAAAACAGCCTAACAATAATATTGATTTTCTGGAGCCGTAGAATCTTATAGGTGGAGGTGCTCGGCATGATTCAAGCAATGATGATGTTATTTAGGCAAAGACGTGAAATATGGCACATTATCATAATATCATATAGTATATTTTATTTCGAACTTTGACCTATTTGACCTGTTTCAAGTGTACATTGCTGCTTGGAATTACACCATGTATGCGCCTTCTGTCTACTCTCAATATCAGTTTCGAAGTCATGATTTACATAATTACAAATGGGCATGTCTGAACTTATTATGGGTGGACTTGACTGACCTGAAGGTAGGCCCATTAACCCATAGGCCTATTAGGGTAGGCCCATGAGAAGAGGCCCACTATATTCCGTAGTCATTTTTGTTGTTCACTTGCCAAATATGCGTGTGTGAAGGTATATGTATATACCAGATTTTATTCTGTTTGTTGAAAAAAAAAAAAAAAAAAATACAGAACCTGTAAGCCAAAGTTAGAAAGAGACCCAGATTTCTACATACATTCACAAATCATAAACATGAAACCAAGTTAAAAAAATTTGAATAACAAGAAACTGAAAGATCAATCTCTCCCATGATTCCCTTGTCTTTGTGTTCTGAAGTACCTGAGAAGATTATGTGCCTGCATTAACAGCAAAACTCAAAATGAGTTTATGCAAGATCATAACAGAAATCTAAACAAAAAGCCAGTCTTTTTGTTCTGTTTCAGGTTTCGAACCTTTTCTCTGGCTCGAGCCGTTCCTGTCCTGGTAAGAGCCACCAGAGGTGGAATAGCTCCTTCTTGTATGACCGAGTTGCAGAACCGCGGGCTATGCATACTCTTTCCCTCTGGCCGAACCCAATTCCACAACCTCCACAAGAACCGGTATCCCGCCTTCTTGACCAATGGCAACTTTCCCTTCTTTGATGGTTGCAAGATTTGCCAGCACAACCAGCGCCTTCTCCACCATACCCGTCCCTGGATCCATCAGTTCGACCAAGTGTCTGACCGCCCCTGCCTGCACTATCCAGGCTTTGTTCTCGTGTTGTTTTGATAAACTGAACAAAGCCGTGGCTGCATCTTTCTTGCCTCTGAGGCTCCCTTCCCCTAAAAGTTCAACCAGTGGCTCGATGGCTCCCGCCCGTCCTATCTTGATCTTGTTCTCTTCGATCACTGACAAGCTAAACAGGGTGGCTGCTGAATTCTCTTTGGCTTCTGGGGTTCCGGTTTTTAGAACGTGGATGAGTGGCTCGATGGCTCCAGCCTCAGAAATTACCAATTTATTGTTGTCGTTGATGGATGAGTTCAGAAGGGCAGTCACCGCATCTTCTTGGATTTTAGCATCGGTTGAGTTAAGCAGATCAACTAGTAAGCTGATTGCTCCACATTTTGCAATCACGATACGGTTGTCAGTGCTGTTTCTTGATAACATCCTGATACGAGCCGTAGCCTCTCTTTGGGTTTCGAGTGAAGGGCTTTTCAGGTCCTCCACCAGCTTCTTCACCTCGGTTTCTATACTTGAACCAGTTCCTGTTTCGGTTATCGTTGCTGAGATGATTCCCGGGAAACGCCTTCGCGATGGGTTGCGTTGGATGGTCTGAATCTGTACCCGAGACAGCTCAGAATGTTCTCTCTGTGAGTTTTCTGCACCTGCAGCTGTTCCTGACTCTGTTGCCATCCCAGGAACCTCATCAGAGACCTCATCTGTAGCAGAAGCAGACTTACCGAGGATCTGTGGCAGTTCCTCAATTTCAGGAGCATGTAAAGATCCTGTCCTAGCTGGTGAATTGGTATTCTTGTCTTCCAAGTTAGTCCAATCTCCAGTACTATCCTGCGACGTGCCAGTAAAATTCGATGAAGAAGAATCTCTTTCTGACTGAACCCAATTGCTTACAGCTGACACCTGACCGCTAGGTCCATCTGAATAAAGTGAATCATTTGGTGTAACATGAGAATTACCCGAATCATCAACACATGTTTCAGCAAGAAGAAGGAACTGTTGACTCGACCTAAATAACTCCAAGGGATCCAGGGGCTTGACATTGTTTGATTCACACCAACTGGTAATAAAGGCCTTGACAATGAAATTAGGTGTCAGAATGGTGTGGGATAGAACCTGTCTTGTCCTCGGGCAAACCATGAGTCCCATATCGAGCCAGTTCTGTATAAACACACGTTCGTATGTCTGACCAGAGGAAACGATGACTGGATTGGTCATAAGTTCAAGAGACAGAGGGCAGCAAAAATCAGGAGGCACCCGAACAGGACTACCCATCTGAGACTGCTTCACCTTGGTAAGGTAATCATGCATTCTGTTTACGAGGGAAATCAATCGGTCTAAGAACTCAGCTTCACTATTCTTCTCACCTTGCTCAGCATTCTCCTTCATGCTTTCAAGGACCACAGCTTCAATCAGAATCTCCTGGTTGGATTTCAGACCAAGATTCTTTGCAATTTTCGCTAGAACCTCTGCAGTGGGCCCAATGCCATCTCCTTGATCCTTCAGAGCCTGATGGATGGTTGAGTACATCACTTCGTTTCCCATTTTCTTTATCATTTCTAAGCAGTGCTGCAATTATGAACGCTTTATCAATATGTAGCTCAAAATTGAAAGTGGCTGTAATGTTCTCAGAGAAACAACCACATTATAAAGAAGAACCAATCAACTTTTGGGTCTTAAACAAAACGACAGCAAAGCGATTAGGGTATCTGTAATAAAATTTCTGGAAAAAAAAAAGCAAAGTACTATAAGCAAAACGAGAGTTCAAGAAAGTGTCCTAGAGAAATTTCGGATCAATTCCAGATCAATGGGAATGATTCTTCCCAAAATAGTAAGGACATCAGTTAAGAAAAATCTGGATGGATTATAAAACTCAAAACTGAAAATCTGCAAGAGAAACATACCGAGTATCGATTCAATTGCCTATGTAACAGATAGGATATCAGTTAGCAAGTTTTGACCCATGTGTTCAGAATGGTAAAAAGAATTCAGATGGAGCTGGCATTGTCATATTACCTCAACAGATGATAAACTCAATTCGTCAGGTAACTGTTGTTCGAAATGTGTCAGCAGTTGGAAGACCTCCATGCTGGACTCCCTCACCTTTGACACTAATGATTCGATTTGGAGAACCTTATAGAACAACAAAAGAGAAATTGAATTAGTTAAACAATTCTTTCTCTCACAAATGACCGCAGGATTCTATACTTACAGAATAAAGTCTACTTGAGAGAGGTTGCCAGCTCTGGAACAGTTCCCTTAATTCGTCCACGTATTGGGCTAACTCTTCAAATCCATTGTTAAGCAACTCGTTTGAAGCAGCATCAGAGTCAAAAAGGGCTGAAAGAATGGGCTTCAAAATCTTTGCTACCTCTTCCCCCTTTGCGTAGTACTTTCGAGCCGGGTCAGAGTTTATGTTGTCGAGAGATGATAGACTTAGAAATGAGGAGATGTTATCGAGAAGTGATCTTAACCACGACATCTCCATTTGAACCTTCAGTCATCAACAGCCAGAAAGTAAACCATGGGAATCTCGGGCATTAGTAAACTTAGGAATCTATAGCTGAAAAAGACAAAAGCAATCTGAAACTCCGAAGGTATGTAAGACTTTGAGAAACTTACCATGTCTTATAGATGAAGTAAAACCACTCAAGTTCAGCAGCAGCAGTCACTTGTCGATGGAAAAGAAATTCACATATGGAAACTTGAGGCTTTTAAGCTCCACCAGCAGTCAAAGTTGAAGACTATATCAATGCTTAGGTAATCAAATTTCCTAAAATGAGATCTGCAGAGCATTAGACCATTGATTCAGAACAAAAGCAAGTCATTAAGATTAATTTATATCGTTCCTCGGCTACATTCAAGTTCAAATCAGCTCCAATTCACTTGAACTGCCATAAATCCTACAGCTCCAATTCACTTGAACAAAAGCAGAACTGAAGCTAAACATCAAGCCTCTCTCTCAGCATAAAGATAACAGCTCTCGTCTATTGGCAGGTGTAAAGATGATAACTTCGTATGATCTAACATCATAACCGCTTGTACAAGTTTCAATCTATGCCCTAAATGCAAGAACAATGCAGTAATTTCTATATTTACCTTCAATGGTTAAAACTTTCAATCGGATCAAGACGAGGGCACAAGCATTTACAGAGCCGAGGACCCACCAAAACCCAGAAATCCTCCTAACTTCGCGTTAACCCTAGAAATTTATAAATGTTTTTACTTCGCATCGTACAGAAAGATCGTAAATTACAAGTCAAAGCAGGCGTGTAAGTATTTTCTTTAACGCTATTTCTAAAGAACTTCGAATCGAACAGAGATCGAAACTGTTTCGAGCTTCGATCTCCAAATTCAAAATCAAACCTAACTTACAGAAAAGGAAGAAGAAGCGACACTTAAAAAAAAAAAAAAGGAAAGAAGAAGAAGTACCTGATGGGGAGTTTTCTCTTTCGCTCTCCCTCCTAAGTTTCGGTCGTTTCGTTTGCACGAAGACAAAAAAAAATGGTTGTTTTTCCCGGTTCGGTATTTCTCTGTATCATGAATCCGACGTCTGCATTATATATACATATATACATATATGTATATATAATTGTGGGTGCATTTTCGCAAGGACCGGAATTGATTGACGGAGAAGGAAAAACGCATAAAATTCCCCAAAGCTCCGAGATTGAAAAGGAAGCGCGTTTCCGTTAAGTCGCTTCCTTTGAATTTTGACCAGTTTTCATTTTTCTTCATCTTTGTTCAACCCCACAAAAATCTATTATGTATTTTTATAATTAAATAAATAAAAAACGTCACTTTCAAGTGGAACAAATGATGAAATCCTTAATCGAGTCCTAACCCATGTCTTGAATGATAATGAGATTATGACTATGAAACACGTATTTTTCCATCCACTGATTGATAATTATTCTACATGGAAAATTCGTTCTTACATTATCATAGAAGCCGAAATAGGAAGATATTCCTACAACATCATGCCTCCAATTTTCTTTTGAAGCGGTTGGCTGCAATTCCTTGGACAACAAGGAACATGACAACAACATCTGGAAACAACTTTGTCTGTTGTTCCTCCGACCAATCCATCACTCTTCAGACATGCCTCCTGAAAGATTGGAAGACTAATTCCACTACTACAGATGTATGGGCAGGCAGATTATTCGACGGCATCTGTCAGTGTTTGTTTAGATGATGGAGCAACCAGGCGCCATGGAGTGAAGGATACGCCGTGTGAGATGAGGTAAAGCACGAACACGACATACGCAATGGTGACGATGACTACCACTGTAAGAAATGCCACGCCCGTTACAGCTCCTGAGAAGAAATCCACTAGAAGATACCCGTTAATGGCTATCACCAGCGCTGCCACAATCCAGGCTACCGCCTGCAAATACAATGGCGATATATATGACTACGATGATGCGATATATGATTACGATGAACAGATTGCAGAACGAGCCATCATGGCCGGGAATGAAAAAGGGAAAAACTTTAGGTACCTGGACAAAGGGTTTGATTCGGAAACTGCCCATGATTTGCTCCTTAGAGACCAAGCAAAGGAGGGGAATAAGAGCAAAGGGTATCTGAACAGATTGCAGAACATTCAGCCATTCGTTCATCTCATCAAGCAAAGATTCTGACGAGTCGAAAACAAGGGCCACTATCATGGTCGGGACAATCGCAAAGCTCCGTGTTATTAAGGCCCTTAACCATTTCTTCAGCCTGAGGTTCAGAAATCCTCCCATTATGAACTGCCCCGCATAAGTACCGGTGATAGTACTACTCTGACCCGCGGCTAACACCCCGATGGCCCATATATAGAGTATCGGAAAAACCCCACCCCCATATTTGTCTTGTAGGTATTGCCCTGCATTGACAAGTCCAATACTCTCTGCTATTTCTGTCCCGAAGAACGATTTCGCAAACACTGTGGTCACAAAGACGTTTATTATAAACGAAACTACGAGGGCGCCGGTTGATTCGAGGGTGTAGTACATGAGCGCTTCTTTGACCCGATACGTCTTTTTCGGGTCAATTTCCCGGGACTGCACGAGTGCGGAATGCAAGAACACATTGTGAGGCATGATAATGCATCCTACGATACCCACAGCTTGTTTTATTGTTCTTGAGCTGAGCTTTGGGACCAGGACTCCTGCAAAACACGGAAGCTAGCCTCTTTTCTCCAGAGAAAAGGAGAGATTACAGATCAAGACACGAGAACAAAGAGAATCTAACCGACAAGGAGTTCTGTTCCACTTGGCTTTGTTTCACCAAACATCCAAGCAAAAGAAATTGCCATAATTGCAATTAGGACAGCAAACACAGCCTCTAGTTTCCTTATGCCGTAGTTCTCCAGGAACAGAAAGATGAAACTGCAATAAATCCAATTTAAGAAAGTAATCCTGTCAAAAAGAATCATTTTCCCTCTTGTAGATCTCGTTCCTCTGAACAAACACGAGAAACGTAGCAACAAGACCAGTTCCAACAATAAGTACTATATTACATATTGATAATTGATGAGTGATTCAGTACGCAAAGCAACTATGAGAAACCCTAATCTGAAATTTAGGGTTTATGTTGGGTTCTAGCCATACAGAGAAACAGAAATTACCAATCGAGAGCTGTGATGACAACTCCAGCCCAGAGAGGGATAAACCCATTAGACAAAATCTTGATGGCTATGGCACTTCCGATAACCTCCTGTATATCGGCGCCGATCAGAGCAACCTCCGCCATGATCCACAGAACCATCCTCGCCCACGTAGGGTACTCCTCCCGACAGAGCTCCGCCAGATGTCGGCCCGTGGCGACCCCGAGACGAGCCGATAGGAGCTGGACGAACAACCCAATCGCCGTCGCCCACATCAC
>NW_010966459.1:152295-168390 GCF_000463585.1 Tarenaya hassleriana
ATGTTCTCGTTCAACCTCTTTATGCCACAGGAGAGAGCCCCCGCCGATGGCTCCGGCCTGGAGATCGCTCTCGAGATTTCCCGGGTCGAGGAAGGCGATGCTCATGAGGAACCCGGGTCCGGTGAAGAGCCAGAGCTTCCGCCACGAGAACCGGGGCGAGCCGCTGAGCTCGTAGTCAGCGTCATGGTCCTCGTCGACCCCGACTACGAGCACTTTCTCCGCCTCCTCGTAAGCTCTCTCCTCCGTCGCCAACAGCGGCCGCTCTCTCTCCGTCACTGGCATCTTCCGGTACCGGTGAGTCCACAGTTTGAGTTTGAATTTCCCGACGAAACGATCGATTCTTGAAGGAAGTTTCCAGTTTTTGTTCGAAAACAATGGTTGTACTCTCTGCCTCTCACTCTCTGGTGTAATGCGTTAGGATTACAACGATGCTAAATAGCGTCCTTAAGACGACGACAGTGAATTTACACGAATCACGTAACGCCACGTCAACATGCGATGGTATGGTTGGCAAATTCAAGGGAGGTACAGGGGCAAATTTGTCAATGTGCGAATTATGTCAACATGAGAGAGATTGAGATGTGAGACAGCTTGACGATTTTTTTTTTATTTTTATTTGGGTAAATTTATTATCAGATCTTACTCAAACCACAAAATTTAATTTATATAATCGACTTTATAAACCATAATGAATATGGATGGGTCATTAATATAGGGAAAATCGGGATGCGAAATAATTCACGAACATAACTTATTAATATTAAAAGGGTTATATAGTAGTAATATGGTTTAGAATAAGGGAACTCCTAGGTGAGTTGGCAAGGAGCATTGTCAACATACCGAGAGGTTGGGGGTTCGACTCTTTGCCCGCTCAACTATCGATTGTCAGTTACGGCTGATTTACCTTCTACGTGTGTGTTGCAGGCTCGTGCGTGTGGGCTTGGGTTTACTCGGTCAGCGCGTCCGAAGGGTAGCAGACCGGTCCCAATGTATACAAAAAAAAATATGGTTTAGAATACCAAAAAATAATAATGGTATCAGTAAAGGGAAAGTGGGAAGAGAGAGGGCGTGTGAGAAACGTAGGGATGGTCCACGACCGGATGAAAGAATGAACAATCATTAATCACCACGTGCATGGGAAACTCCACATATTGTACCTAACAAATAACAATGTGCCCAACCCAACCAACGACGGATTCCACATATTCTCAAGTTGCCACTTTTAGTCCGCCAATTCTCGTGCAATAGATTTGTGTTTTCTATTTAAAACGGAGAATTTTATAGCAATGGTTACAGTTCGCCACATAATTATTGAAATGGTACCATTTTTGGTTGGACTGTCGTTACTTGAGTCTTAATAAGTTGTCCTCTTACCCAAGATTTTAGGAATATATATATGTACATGTATATAATATAATATATACACACGAATAAGACAGGCGAGGTAGTCAAACAAGTTTCGGGTGTTATCTTGTTACGCCAAAAAAACAAGGGCGAGAGGCTTCGGTTCTATTCTGATGATGCAATCTATTGTCTTAGAGCAAGTAAAGTGCATACACAGTACAGGACAGGATAAACACACTTGTTTTTCCTTGGCAAAACATTCAATGCCCACAATCCTATCACGTCATGGATTACGTCATCATCGTAAGACACTTTTTTTTTTTTTTTGATAACGCTCTTTACCCAAACTAGGGTTCTTACCGTGGTTGTGGATCACGGTAAGAAACTTCAGTACATAGTGTCCAACAATATTTTCTGTCCGAAGCAGGGAGGGACCTGTTGTGTCTGATTGCAACAGTTTGGGGACGAGAGATGATAAGAGAGAAGAAACTTACACAGAGTTCTAACTAAGAGCCCCTAAAAACATAGAATGGTGACAATAAATATAATATATAGAACCTTTTTTTTGGGTGTTGGCTACATACGGAAGTCGAGGACGCAGACGGTGTTGTCGGCGAAACAGGCGGCGATCTTGGAGCCGTCGGAGTTCCAGCAAACCTCGAAAATGCCGCCTTCGCCTGTGTAAGTCTTGACGATCTTCCCATCCTTTAAGGACCAAACGTGCATCGACTTGTCCAGTGACCCGCTAGCTATGTACTCCCCGTCCGGACTGAATGCTATTGAATACACCGGTTCCCTTCCATATTTTATTTTTTTTATCAGAAATTATCAGTACATAATAAACTTGTTATATAAAAAGATACGAAGGATCTTTAAAAAAAAAAAAAGAAGCAAATCCAGCCGAGGGTGAAAAAGCCTTAATCATATTCATATTCTTAACGTACTTGTGTCCATTCAAGCTGCAAAGCATCTTCCCAAGTTCCACGTCCCATAGCTTCACAGTCGAGTCAAATGATGCGCTAACATGTTCAACACATCATTGCATTTGTTTCAGAAACATTTAGAAAGAAGAGACCAAAAAAAAAGAGATAAGTGTCTGATCCAAAGGATGTAGTTTTTCTTTTTTACCTCGCAAGAATTAGCTGCTGGTTTGGATTGTTAGTTCCAGGTCCAGTCGGGCTCCATCTTATAGTATAAATCTCCTGCAAGTGGAGTCAACAAAATCAACCTTAGAAGCTATTGTTCAAAAAGAAAGGTTTTCCAATCAGTCTTGTAAGAATTACCTTGGAATGCTCTCTCAGGTCATGAACAAAGGTGTCCTGTTTTATACTCCATATCTGAAGAAAGATGAACAGATTAAGGATAAGATGCAAATATACAGAAAGAAACGTGTTAATGTTCAGGATCTGAAACTCAACTTTCCAGCACAAATCGAGCTTTTATTCCTCACCGAAACCTGAATACAACTTTGGATGATCTTGATTTATGAGAGGATCCCAACTCTCATTCCCCAAACAAACCCTAACCCTTTCTGAAACTTCTGCATGATCCCTTTCTCCTCTATCTAATCTACTAACTAATACTAACAGCCAAAACAACCCTTATTACTATAGTCTAGGTTCAATGAATCTACGTAAACCATACATGTTCATCCCACCCACATCTATCAAAACGATGATGTTCATGGATAGAAGGATGCAAATTTAAACTAAAAATAGATGTGTATGAAACTTTTGAAGCTTAGATAGAAGTTGGCCAGCTACGAACCTTGGCAGTAATATCATCTGAGCACGAGGCCAGCAACGAACCGGTTGGATCCCATTTTACGCAATTAACCTCGCCCTAATGTTACAAAATCCCCCAAAATTTTAGTAACGTGAGATATCTGTAAACCAATTTCAGAATAATCAAGGATTATGAGCCACTCCATTCAATTAGGAACTGAACTGGGAATTTTGTCATAAATGACTAGAGGAAGCTAGTTAAAGACATAAGATGATAAGATTTGCCACAAAGCTTTAATAAGAAGAGAGAACCTGATGCCCAGCAAAGGTTTTGACAGGCCGGGTTTCTCCAATCTTGCATACATAGATCATACTGTCTGTTGAACTTGTTGCAAATGATACATTGTTGCGCCAATCAACATCAAGTGTTGGGCCTAAACATATAAAGCTAGAGGTTTTAGGCCATAAAAATATCATTGTATCCATGAGAAACTGGATTCAAACCATTGCTTAATCAAATACCAGTACCGGTATGAAACTCAAACTGTTGTTTCCACTCCTCTGCCTTTACGTCCCATACAATGGCAGTTTTGTCAACACTTCCAGTTAGGAGATAATCGCCCTTCTTGTTCCACTTGAGGGAGAAAATGGGGCCCTTGTGCTTGCTTAAGGTACTTTTCAGCTCACCTGACAAAGTATAAAAGTACGAATATGGAGATAAATTTGATATAGAGGGAAACCATCCTGTAGATTCTAGGGCGACTATTACGAACCATAATATAAGAGAATGGGTAAAGATTGATTCACGAAGGAGAAATATTTCATACGAGATGTTAAGCCATATAACTGACCAGAAATCCATACCATTTGTATTCCAAATCCTTGCTTGACCATCACATGAACCAGTGGCAAGTAAAGTCCCCTCTCCCTGGAGATTCAGAAAGTCAGACAACATACTAACGGAAGAAGATAAATGTCAATAAGAAAACGGTGGAACTTACATTCCAGTCAAGAGTTGTCACATCCTTGCTCTTCTCGGTTGTCCTTCCTTTTACATGCTTCAACACCAGGACATTTAGAGGACCATTATGCGACCCAGATCTGAATGTACCTTCCGGAATCGTCCAGATACGTGCTGTAGCATCGCCGGACCTGATATTTTGCAACATGAATAAATAGTGTTCAACTCTTGTTTCAACAGATATATAAACAGACACAACCAGAAGACACAATATTTTGCCCCCAAAAAAAACCTCATCCTTATCAGTAAGGGTACTTACCCTGATGCAAGAAGTGAAGCCGTTGGACTCCATGCGCAAGCACAGACCTGTATAGAAAACGTAGATAGCAAATCAGATCTTAGCTTAACGGTGAAATATATAACTACATATAATAATACCTATAATGATGCATAACAATTAATAAGCATGCCTATTGAAAGGCTAAAACCATCCAATATAATACCTCAGAATCATGCCCTGCCAAAACCATTACATCAGAAGTAGGAACGTCACATGTCTGAGATGTAGAGGTCATTACAACATCCATAGGTTCTACACCTGCATAAATCCAGAAACATTGAAGTGTGCACTGAAACGTTACGCAGCAGAATGCACCTAATGAACTATCAGCATAGCTTAAACTGGAGAATCTTAAGGAACACAAAGAAATACCTGTAGAAGCTCCATGCTCTGCATCCCCAGCATTTTCCTTATCGTTTTGGTCTATAGCCATTTCCCTATCCATAGGATCTTCACCCTGCTTTTCTCGTCCCTTCTCCTTCTCCCTCTCCAACTTCTCTTTTTCCCTGTCCCGCTCCCTTTCCCTCTCTATCTTCTCCTTTTCTCTGTCCCGCTCCCTTTCCCTCTCTATCTTCTCCTTTTCTCTGTCCCGCTCCCTTTCCCTCTCTATCTTCTCCCTCTCCCTCTCTCTTTCCCCGTAGTTCTCCAGGAACAGAAAGATGAAACTGCAATAAATCCAATTTAAGAAAGTAATCCTGTCAAAAAGAATCATTTTCCCTCTTGTAGATCTCGTTCCTCTGAAAACTGTCGACCTTTCCCTTTCTCGCTCCTTCTGCTTCTCATGCCTATCCTTCTCTTTTACTCGGCTACGGTCTCCTTCATGTTCTCGTTCAACCTCTTTATCTTTTTCTTTTTCTTTTTCTTTCCCCTTATCTTTATCTCTGTCTCGGTCCCTATCTCTATCTTTTCTCTTTCTTTCCCTCAGCATTTGCTGCAATTCACTTACATCCTTTGTGATTAGATCCAAGGGTTGAAAGAATGAGAAATCCTCTTCCATTTCAGCATCGCTCTGAAAACAATAATGTGAACACGACTTAGCTAACCTCATTATAAACTCACAAGACTGCCAGTACGAAATAAAAAAACAATCTGCTCCATGAGAGCTGTACTGACATTGCTCAAATTTGCTTCCATCTCCAGGTACTGCATTCCTTTCTGAACAAATCTGATAAGGGCGCCGGGTGGAACCATATTCCCATCAATGTTGCACTTATTTATCCCTGCTTCATAACCTAAAGCAAATGCAGAGTGCGTAAAACCTGCAGAATGAGGACAGAATTAAGAGAAAGTTAAAGCATCAAACCACTACTTCAATTAGCCGGCTAGAACATCCCATCTAATGCCAATATTGAGTTCTGTAAGCCCACAAACATAAATCGGACGAGCATTAACCGGACAAAGCAGTCGGACAAGAGTTCTTTACATACCATTTCAGAACAAAGACAATAACAACTAAAGGGATTTTTTCATAAGCATATCTGAGAACCCGCAGAGAGCTCCAAGTGATAATAACCTCAACACATTTTTGTTGAATTTGACAAAATTAGAGATCATATAAAGCCCACTGCCTGTTGGAAACAAAAGAATAATGTCCTCTAAGCATCCAACTACAATAGTTAATGTCAGTCTCCATGCACAATCTTAACAACTAGTTTACAAGAGCTAGTTTCTACTTTCTTCATCTATAACTGGCTCGTACCTTGTTCTTATTTTGACATACAAGTACAAGAAACATCTCTCCTATCCTCTCTTAGTCTCAATGTCTCTATTCTCGTTCTTATACATAGTCCTATTTTCTAGCAAAATCAGAGCTATAAGATCCTTACTGCTCTTTTATCTTTTAATTATTCTCTCAAATTATGGAAGGATCGCTTCAAAATATCATTCCCGTCACCCTTAATGGGGACAATTACTTGAAAGCATGCAAATATCCACAAATTCAAACACGTAAAATTCTGATACGACATACGAATTACAAATATCCAGAATCTGCGGATCGAATAAGACAATTCATCGCTACCACTCGAATCTGCAATTCCTCAAAGGCATGTACCATGTCTAGCTAAAACCCTACTAAGACACCACAGAAACATCAGGTGCAGCATTCAGAATTAGAAAACCCAACCGCAAAAACCCTAGAAAACGCCACGATGAATAAATACAAGGAGAAATTTCACGAGCATACAACCAAGCAACAAAAATCGAAGAGTTTATCTCGAACCTGACTCTTGAAGATATCGGAAAACGAGATAATTCAATTCGACGGAAGTGAGCGAAGACATCATCGTCAAGCCGTGCCTTCAGCGACCGTACCAAGAGAAACTAAACCCGAGAGAGAGGCGAAAAAAAAAGGAAGACCTCAAGCGAAGACGGTATCTCCGGCCGGTGAATTCGCCGAGAGAGCCGCCACGACGGTGGACTTTGCACCCGATGAAGCGTCGGCGGAACAATCCTGTTTTCTTTTTGTCGGATTTCAAGTTAAATATACATGTATACGTAATTTTTTGCAATTTTGGGGGCGTGATTCTAATGATATGCTCCAATTTCTCATTCTGGGCTGTTTAGGCCTGTAAGGATATCCATATTTGGGCCTGGCCCAAAATAACATTGGGCCTAGTCTGTGAATTCTAGTAGCGGCAGAGGTTTTTTAATACTATATTTTGTATATTAATCAATATTTTTAAATAAACCGTGCAAGTTTATTACAATCTTTTTACAATATAGTTGATCACAATCTTACAGCAGTCTCCAAAAGACATAAGCTAGGAAGTAGGAGCCACTTAAAAGGAGCAAATCAAATACCTCTTTACGTCCACGATTTTTGTGCCATGACAGCAGATACGCTACCTACTAAAATAAGTTTAACTTTTTAATTGTTTAATCAAAATGGGTTTAGTGAAAAGTGGACATACTGAGACTGTAAGTAGATGAAATGAAAAAATCATATCCAATGTTACGAGGCCCAAGAGGTGATTAGGCTTATGTGCACCCCTCGGTCCAAACCAATATATGATTTTTTATTTTATTTTTAAAATAAAAAGACCCCATTATATATATTAGAAACCCAACATATTCATGGAATTTTGCGAGAGAGAAAAAAGAAAGAAAGGTTTCAACTAGGGATGTCAAATGAGCCGGTTCGGACCAGTTCGGACCAGCTCGTTTCGAACCAGCTCATTTTCAGCCCAGCTCGTTAAGCCCATTTTTATTTGGGCTAGAAAATTCATGGCTCAGCCCAAACCGCTTAGCTCGCGAGCCGGCTCATATTTTTCTAAATACCTAAAAAAAATCATATCAAATTATATAAAATCATATTCAAATGATATATCAACATAAAAAGAACATACCAATATATCCAAATCATACTTATATTCACAATCACAATCTATGTACAAAAAATCATTTTCAAATAGATAAAATCATAATCTATCCAAGTACAAAAAACCATTTTCAGATCTTAATCCATCCATATACAATTAGATCTTAATCCATGTACAAAAAACTATAATCAGATCCGAATCTATACATAAAAAATTATCTCCAAATCAAAATATCATACCAACAATATCAACACTTTCAAGTTTCAACATAAATTTTTTTTTTTACTCCAACCCCGGAGCCAGCCGAGCTAGCTCGTTTGGGCTCGGCTCGTGGCGAGCTGGCTCACTCAGCCTATTTTTATTTGGGTTCAGATATTTTTGGCTCGGCTCGATAAAAAATGAGCCAACCTCGAACCGGCTCGCGAGTTCGACTCGTTTTGACATCCCTAGTTTCAACAACCGGGTTTCATTGAATTTTCACTGAAAAACCTGAACTTGCTGTTAAAACAGTCTTTTTGGGGACTTTTTGAGAGAAATTAAATATTACAATTAAATTATTTTTTTAATATTTTTTTAGAAATAATTTAGGACGTGTTGGAATTTAGAGAGAGAGAGAGAAGCTCAGATATTATTCGGAGAAATTTTATTGTTCCATTTCTCCATTCATTAGCCTCCCGACAGACATATCCATCTCTAGTCTCTTCTCCACTCGATTTCTCTGTACATTTTTAACCAATTTTTTTTAATTCTCGTCCTCGATCAGGCGTTCCGGTACGAACTCCGTACGGCAATAACATTACACGCTACTCGATCCTACCAACTCCGATCCGATTCCTCGGAATTATACCACTATCCCTGAATCCGACATTGCCGGGACCATACAAACCACCGATCCCTGCATCTCCGCCATGTAATTCCACCATGTAATTCCTCACCTCCGACTTTATCATCTCCTGCACCACCGCCATGAACTCGGAGCTCAATCCGCCAAACGCTATTCCATTGCCGACGATTCGAGCTTCGTCTTGGTTCGTCAATGGCAGAAATGGCAGCGTATTGTGGCTCGAAGTTGTGGCATTGTTAGCGTTTGTAGACACCTCACTGGCGTCAGATCCCGGAAGCGACAGGCTCAACGACGTCGGCAGATCGCCCGAAGACGATGACATACCCACCGGAGGCACCGCAACGCCGCCAGTACGCGCCACGGGCTTGAAAACGTGACCGATACGAGACGAGAGGAAAACAGGAACAGTGCTCGAATCGCTGATGTCAGATCCCGTCGGGCTCCCGGGGCTCATGTACAACCCGGTGGAGACCGGCGGACCACCCCCGGAACCCGAGCTTGCAGATCTCTTCGTCGGACGCTCCTCCGCAGCGGCCTGGCCTCCTCCGGACAAGGCGCATTTGCGCTTGAGGGTGGAGTTCCAGTGGTTCTTGACGGCGTTATCGGTACGGCCGTTGAGGAGGCGAGCGATGGTGGCCCATTTGTTGCCGAACTGCGTGTGGGCTCGTACGATGGTCTCGTCCTCCTCCGCCGTGAATGGACGGTGCTCCACCTCCGGCGACAGCTGGTTGCACCACCGCAGCCGACAAGACTTCCCCGACCGACCAGGGATCGACTTGCTTATCGCCGACCAATTCCTCGGACCGTATTTCTCCACCAGCCGACGCAGCTGTTCGTCCTCCTCCACACTCCATGGACCCTTTATCCGATCAACCATGTCTTTCGATTTTCGCCCGTCCAAACTTTCGATCTTTATTTTTTTGGTTTTTGATTTAATTGTTTTATTCTCTCTGCGGTTGAACGAGAGAACTCCGAGGAATGGAGGAGAAGAAAAATATATTTATACAGGGGGAAGAAGAGGGGAACCGGAGACTGGCAGAGCCGGTAGAGAAGTCATGGCTATCCTCTTTCACCTAAGCGGTTTTGAGGGTTTTGGGATACAGCTGTAATGGGACACGCGTCACAATATCGTTGCTCGATGTTGTCCTCTTCTCTTTGTTTTTGTCTTTTTCCCATAGTATTTGTACGATGGCGCGTGATAATCACTCGCTAAGAAGAGACCTGGCGGTGGGTTCACGATCTGGTTGAGCGCGTCGGGTGTGGGAGTTAAAGAGACAAAATCACGAAGCCCAACTGTGAAAGCTATTATATATTCGCTCCATGATGAGATGCGAAATAAGTTTTTTGAAAATTATAAAATAAATATCTGAAATAAAGACAATAAGTTAATAACGGTTAGGTTTGGCTAAAGAGTTTTTTAAATATAGTTTGACTTTTTGACTATCGATGACAGCCTGTAATCCGTAACTCCCGACTTTTCAAATAACTATATTTACTTCAAATAACTTAAATTAAAATTCACGTATCTTCAAAGGCGAAACAAAGGAAACGTACCACTGCGTTACATATATCTAAGTATAAGTATATATAGATACGATTTTCATAATTAGATTACAAATCTGTAATCATTTCATTTAATTGATGTTCCGTTTTAGAAACCGACGAAGAGAAGCAGACGGAAAGGAAGATAGCGTGGATGACGTGGCGGAAAACGACAAGATAGGTTGCCGAATTGGAACGGGAAAAATCACCACTGCTTTTTTATATTTAATGGAAAAAACAGCCTGTAAACCACAGTCATCCAGTCATGTGTCGCCACGTGTCGGTCACATAGCCGGTAACTCGTAGACTCTTGAACTGTACGGTACCGGTAGGTCGGTAACTGCCCCACAAGGGTCCTAATTCCTATAATGTAACGCGCCCCAACGTCTTCGCACCTTCCCTCGATCTTTCCTCCAACGGTCTAACAACAAAGCTTCCTTTAAACTAAACTCTCCAATATGTCAATCTTTGGTCCCACCATTAAACTAATAAACTCCGAATATAGCTCCCATTTCATATCAAATGTCTTTTTTTTATTTAATATATTTTTATTCGTACAACATCTCTCTTGTAAGTTAATAACCATTGATCTAATTATTAAACAAAAACTTGATACAAATTCATCTTTTTTTTTCGTAGTAACATGCGTAAATGTTTTATTGTTGACCAAGTTAATTTTTATCTTTGGTGAAAATGCTTTTGGACCGTCTTGTGGATAGGAAAAAAAACAAAGACTATATGATAATCGGTGGATAGGAAAAAAAACAAAGATGATAAATTAGTTAATTGGTTCATTCCAATATAGAAAAGAGCCTATGTGCGATTATACCTACACTAATCCCGGGGCAAAGACTATGTGACGTGTGTTTGTTAAACTAATTAAATTGTTCTTAATATATTTTTATTCCTGCATCCAATTACACATGCAGTTTAATATAATCAAACAGTCATCGTAATTTAAAATTTTCTTTCCATGTGTGTATTTGCAACATCTTCGGTCGGAAATTACGCTTTTTTTATATTCCAATTAAAAATTATAGGAAAAAATCTCATTTCGTAGTTGTTTTTGTATTTCCATTACATGTTTTTGTAATATAACAAATATAACCAGAACCAACTTACATGATTTTTGCCTTTTAGGTATGGTTCAGTGATTAAAAAATTCATGATTCTCCAACAGATCATGGATTTCATTTCACTCTCCAACGAATCTATCATCTTTTGAATGGTTTATTTGTTTTACATGATTTACAGACTAATACGTGGAATCGAATGGTTTATCACCGCATCCGAAAGACTCTGATTGGGTTATACCGTTATAAAAAAAAAAAGAAAAAAGAAACCGTCCAAATATACAACTGGATCCAATGTACATCTCCTAAATCATTGCGATTCCACGAAAAAGAAGGACCAAAAAAAGGGCACGTGGAAAATGTCCGCAATTAGCAAAAAACAGTTAATTTTTCGCAGCGGACAGATCTTATGGTTGTCGCGACCAAATCTATGTGTACCATTGTATCGTCTCCACGTGTACAGCCTTTAATTAAATGACATGTCAGAGTTTTTATGCTTGCACCTTCTCTCAATCTCAACGTCGTGTTCTTCGTGCATTGTAAATGAAACGAGCCATTCCGGTACGACTAGGATTACGTGGCTATGCTTTTGCCCATTCATTATAACTTCTAGATTTCTTAAGATAGTTTTTCATCGTTTTCTACTTACGTTCATTCGATTTCACTCCTTTTTCCTGCAATTTTTTTTTTCTAATATTAAGTATTATAATAATATGATTAATAATAGATTTTTTTTTCGATACGTTGTTATTTGTTCATTATGTTGATTTAAAATAAAATAAAAATATAATTAATAAAATTCTACTGGATCACCCACCTTACAGTGGTTGAATGATAGAAGGTTGAAGTGATTGGATCGCAGTTAGGCATTAAAGAGATATTATCCAAAATATTTTTATTTTGCTAAAATTATTTTTGCATATGTCATCCTCCCGATTTGATCATGTGACAAAATGATAATATAATTATATGATATTCACATTATTAATAATGTTAAATTTATCTTGATTACAAATGTGATCACTATATAATCATATTGTCATTTTTGTCTCATTGTCACGTATAGAGAAAAATATATGTAGAAGTAAAATAAAGATATTTTTGATATTTTTCATTCAAGATGATCGGTTTGACTGCATAATTGTGGATGATATACGCGATTTAGTTATTGTAAAAAACTGCATTCAGACTGTGGAAGATGTAATTGGATTGAATATACGCAAAATTTTGAAAATATAAAAAAAATTTATGTTTATCTAATTAATGAACACAGTATGTCAAAAATATTCAACTCTAGAGAAAGTTTTCTTAGAATCAAATATAAAAACTGAAGATCATGGATTGAGAATGATTTCTATGGATAAGTTAGAGTAAAACTGAATCATTTGTTGTAACATAATAAATATGTTTTATAGAATTTTGATTTTAAATCGACGTACCAAAAAGAGTGAGTAAAACATTGTTGAATATATAAGTTATAACCATTTTGATATTTGGATTGAGGAAGGGAAAAGGACAAAACAATGAATGGGGATCGTGGGATATGAAAGATTCTGTGGTATAAGTCCCACTGTCTTTAGGCCGTATGGACATTTCGTACCAACGTACCATCTCTCCTCTCTCTCTATCTATACACACACACACATATATATATATATTAAATCAATCGAGGCGCATTTTATTAGTCTAATCACCAATAAATTTTATATTGGACTCAATAAATAGTATATAAAATTTCACTCAAACACTTTCGATGATCGATAATTTACTTTAAATTTTATTCCTTCCTATACATGTCCCAAGAAAGAGTATATTGTGTGTTTGGGAAAATTATACGTGGCATGACTCAATTTGTACGTTTGTGAGTTAATTCAAGTATTAAATGGTGAAACGACATAGTTTGGTAACCTTCGCGCATAAGATCTAAAACTAAAAGTCTTTCACGTAACGCCTTTATTAATATTCGAGCTTATGATATTCACAAAAATTATTATTTATCGACGGAAAAAAAGTGCTCACTTTCCGTCATATGTTTATCGAATAATGAACTCATAACCTACCAACTTATTTAATAAGTGAAAAATATTCCACTCTCAACGCAGCATTCTCTAGAAAAGTAAATTTTATGAAACTAATACAAAGCAGTACAGTAAAAAAAAGGGGGTGGGGCTCGCAAGAATAATTTTTTTTAGGATTTTAATTAATACAAAAAATAATATAATCGTTTGAACCGACAGTTTATAGTGTAAAATTATATAATTATTGAGAATTCATTATATATCCATGGATAAAATGACAATACATCCACATATAAGATATATATATATATATATATATATATATATTTTTTTTTTGATAAAGTTTGGCCCAGGTGGGTTCGAACTCGGGTGAGGGGACAATAATTATAGGTTCAGTGTATTTGCTGCGAGTTAATTGGGAGGGTTGGAATTATTAATGAAGTACAATGAAAAACTTTTGGTCGCACTAACTAACGTGGAAAGTGGAATGCAGATTGTATTTTTCATATATTAAAAATGCGCGTTAAACTTGACCTATATGCGAACGGCCTAATGAGAATTTTAATATGCATGATTATATCGACGTTTTACCTATACATACATACATACATACATACATACATACATACATACATACATACATACATACATACATACATACATACATACACCTATACATACATACATACATACATACATACATACATACATACATACATACATACATACATACATACATACATACATACATACATACATACATACATACCATCAAAGTCATAAACAGTGCAAAAGCAGACTCCAATAATATTATTCGGACACTGATGTGTGCAACTGTTTCTCTTGGGGCGCCGACGGTTTTTTAATTTTACTATCAGCAAAGTATAAAAAAGCATATGATATATTTATTACGGAGTAAAAATATCCAAAAATGGTTATACTGCTCCTTTAGTAGTTGTTCTGAAAATTGAATATTCGAGTAATTTGGATGTGTTATAAAATTAAAATACTGATCGTTTCGGTTTAGATTTAGATATTTTAAAAATAAATACAGACGAGTATCTCAAAAATAAAAAATATCTAATTTATTTATGTTTAAGAAATTATCATTTAATAATATAATTATAAAATTTTCTTTTACAATTGTGAAACTCTAATTAAGAATTTGAGAAACTATTGTTAGGCAATTTTATAAAGATATTTATTTAAAAAAAAAAGACTAGAATACAATAAAAATTAATGAGAATTTATTACAACAATTTGAACCGAGATTCGCCATGAATATAAAATAAAGTATTTAACAAATTCGAACTTTGTTTTCATCGAAACATTTTAAAATATAAATAATTTTGTATTTATCAGATCGTAAACGTACGATTTATACTTTTTTATCTTAAAAATATCATGCTGTCTATTTTATTTTTATCTATTTAAAATTACAAATATTTTAAAACTATACGAGATTAATGATATTTTAAAAAAAAAATTATATTTTTTTCTTAATATTTTTGTGAAAAAAAATTTAGAAATTATTGAAAAATCGTATATTTAAATTGATATTAGCATATAATATGATTTGTTAAATAAAACATATTTCTAATATGTGATTTTTTGGAGTACAAATAAAGAATATTGTTTTGAAAAGTATAAACTAATAATGTCATTTTTTTTTATCCAATGTATGAATTTCAAATATTAGACTAATGAGTTCATATAAAATATTTTAAAAAATTAAATAATTATATTATATTTTTAAAAAGTTAAAAAGTCTATTTATAAATATCTTTAAAGTTTAAAAGTAAAAATTATAAACTCGTATTAAAAATTGAGGGTATGAGAGAAATTAAAAATAATAGTAAAATATATAATAAGATTTATAAAGAAAATGTATATTAATATTTATAAATAAATTGATAAATTAAAATATTTATAATATAAATAAATTTATAATTATATATTGATATATATTAAATAAAAAAAATGAAGGTTTACCTTAAAAACTATTTTGTACGTGTAAAATTTAGCCTTTATAATTTCTTTTCAAATTTGATTTAAATAACAAATTTTGTTTGATGTTATTTTTGTAAAAATGAATAAAACTATATTAATAGAAATTTATTAAAGTGGGTTCAGACTAAATTTGCTCACTATTTAACTTAGAATAAATTTATGATATTTTTTTTAAAATGTATAGTTTCTATATATATAATATGAATTTGATAACTTTAAACAACAATGTAATGTTTATTTGATAAATAATAAAAAAATGTCAACAAAAATTTAAATTGATATATAAATAACAATTTTAAACAATAATAAATGAATAGAAAAAGATTAATAAAAATTTATTACTAATGAGTTCGTAATAGATTCGCTCAATAATCACCTTATAATGAATTTATTATATTTAAAAAATCATAATATATATATATAAACTTAACAATTTTAAACAATAATATTTGATATAATAATAAAAATAAAAAATAGATTTTCCAAAATGTTTAAAAATTTTAGAATAAAATATTGAATTAATCTCTATCTTTGTTTTCGTCGAATCTTTTTAAACCAAATATAAATATAAATAAAATATTTATTAATTTTATAATTATCGTATAAATAATTTATAGAATAATATACATTCAAAATCTTTTAATATGCTAAAAATCCAAAAACTAATTCATAATTTTAAAATATTATAATAATATTTATTTTTTCTCTAAAAAATTTTCAAAAACTAATTTATAAAATATTGATAAATAGTACACTTCGAAAAAAATTTCGTTTGAGATAATTTTTTATACATTTAATGTATCTAGTTGAACAATCGTAGAATTATATCTATAAATTCTATGAAATGCAAACTATATTTCTTATTTATCAAACTGCGAAATTTTCTACTACAACCAATTCCAAAAGGCCCCTTTTTATA
>NW_010966459.1:171236-175196 GCF_000463585.1 Tarenaya hassleriana
GTCCCCTCTCTTGACCTGTATATATATATATATTCCGGTGAATGCAATATATTGGTATACAACCCATGCTCAAATTATTTATTTTCTCTTGGGAGGCGACAAATTTTAGCAGGAGACAGACATGGGCTAGTGGAGAGGAAAAATGGTACCACCATTTCCTTGGTCTGATCAAAGTGTATACATGCATACAGTATGTGTATATATATTAATATATATATATATATATATATATATATATATCAAAATAATCAAATATATACTTTCACACCCGAATGTCCAGAAAATATCCGAGCATCGGTCCTGTTTGTGTTTGGTCGGGACTCATTTTTCGAATCCACCAGCAATTCCTGTAAAGTACAAGCTCCACTGAGACATCATTTCGCATTATTAAATTGTAATTTTATAATTCTTCCCAAAAAGTAAAAGGATGATACACTACAATGCCTATCCAGAATTTGGGAAACTCCTAACACAATAATGATGTGATTTAAGAACCCTATCTAACTTCATTTTTACTTTTTTTAAAACGGAATAAATATTTGAATTTTCAAACAAAAAAGTATCATGAACGAAATGTGGGCTATTTTTCGTGGCCCAGATTAAGAACACTGACCGAAAAGAAAGAAGCCCAAATTGGAGACCCGAAATGTAAACCGGATCCGAATTTATTCAAACGGGTCAGATGTTGCATTTTGAATTGAAGACTCCCCTGCCCCCACCCCATTTTCCAAAGACTCGTCTCTTTCGCACTGTCAAAAGAGACGTTAGAGAGAGAGAGAGAGAGAGAGAGAGAGAGAGAGAGAGAGAGAGAGATCAAAGTTTCCTCTGATCATATCGGAGATGGCGACGAACATTGGGATGATGGGTTCGGCATATTTCGTTGGGAGATCGGAGATTCTCGCATGGATCAACTCTACTCTCCAACTCAATCTCTCCAAAGTCGAAGAGGTACTGTTTCTGCAATTTCTTCAATCTTCGCAGCTCTAATTTGAGATTTCATCTTCTACTCTTTTCTTTCATGATTCCTTTCTGTTTTATGATCCTTCTCTCTGGATTTCGATGTGGATCTGTGGATTGCAGGCGTGTTCCGGCGCAGTTCACTGCCAATTGATGGATTCGATCCATCCAGGAATGGTTCCGATGCACAAGGTTAACTTCGATGCGAAGAGCGAGTACGATATGATACAGAACTACAAGGTGCTTCAGGATGTCTTCAACAAACTCAAGATCACCAAGGTCCTCTCTCATTTTCTTTCCTTTTTCTGTTTGGTTTTGATTTTGGATTTAGATCGACATTGTCCGTGAATCGATTTGCGGTTGTTTGGTTTATTGGCTTGCAGCACATAGAAGTCAGCAAGCTAGTGAAGGGAAGACCACTTGATAACTTGGAGTTCATGCAGTGGATGAAGAGATATTGCGATTCTGTGAACGGGGGCCTGTTTCAGAAGTAAGTTCACCTCCTGCACAGCTCCAACTAAGTTTCTTACCCTGAACTTTATGGAAGTTTCAGAACCTAAATCTCGTGATTTTGGCTTTCTTGTCATTTCAAATCTCACTTACTGTTCCGACTGTGCTGTAATATTGAATCCGTTTACTGTCATGAGCTTTTACACGGGGGCCTGTTTCAGAAGTAAGTTCACCTCCTGCACAGCTCCAACTAAGTTTCTTACCCTGAACTTTATGGAAGTTTCAGAACCTAAATCTCGTGATTTTGGCTTTCTTGTCATTTCAAATCTCACTTACTGTTCCGACTGTGCTGTAATATTGAATCCGTTTACTGTCATGAGCTTTTACAATTCGTGGGTGAACCGTTTCCTACCCTAAAAGAAGAAAAGTTGAATTTGCCGTAGTGTAGGGAACCCTTCCTTCCTTTTGTTCGTTTTGCTAATCTGGTTTGAATTGCTAAGGACCAGCCTCCGTGAACATAGTAATCGTGTGTTTGTCTTGTTACGCAGCATTGTTAAATACCCTCTGGCAGTCAATTTGGTCTCTTGTTCTTTTCTTGCTTTGATACATCAGAATATATCGCGGCACCAATAAGGAGAGTCTATTCCTAATTTTGCTCTCTTCGTTGCTTTTCTTTATTAGTTACAACGCGTTGGAGAGAAGAGAAGTCTGCAAAGGTGGAAAAGATACGAACAAGAGGGGTGCTGCAGCTACACAAGCCTCAACAAAGGGTTCTTCAGCTGCTCCTAGACCCTCATCTTCAAACGGAACACGAAAAAATGAACCTCCTTCCTCCAACAATTCCAACCATTCTGCTAAGGCCTCATCTAGATCATCCAAACCAATGACTGCATACGATGAACAGGTTGTCTATATAACCCACCTTCTATAGAGTTCACACCATTCCCACAAGACTACTCGCTAACACGCTGCTTTGTCGCAGATAACTGAGCTGAAACTATACATAGACAGCCTCGAAAAAGAGAGAGACTTTTACTTTTCTAAACTCAGGGATGTAGAGATTCTCTGCCAAAACCCCGAGACCGAGCGCCTGCCCGTAAACTTCCAATCCCACTTTGACATCCATAAGCAACTAAAATTCATAATCTTAGAATCCTTAATCACATTTTTTCAATTTTCAGCTCGTTGGTGCCATTAAAAGGGTCCTGTATGCGGCAGATGGCGATGACACGGCCGCGATAGAGGCTGCAGTCCTGAACCCCATAGCTGAAGGGTCGGAAGAGAGAATGAACAAAGTAGAGGTGCAGAAGAGGAAAGTCATAGTGAATATCGATGTCGATGCAGCTGGAATCACGGCACTCTCACCACGACAACGCCTTTCTGATGCTTCCGATGTTAAATGCAGCGGGTCCCCTCTCTTGACCTGTTGAAAACTGAACAAAAAGAGTAAGTGCTCTACTTGAACATCATCCTATGGTTATATGATATTCTCACAAGTTGATATAAGATTCTGTGTTTTGTGATGTTGCGTCGTCCATGAATTGTCTGTTGCTTGATATACCTATATATATATATATATATAAAGGACAGCCCGATGCACAAAGCATTCCCGTTGAGCGGGGGTCCGAGGAAGAGTCCCACCACAAGGGTGTATTATAGGCAAACCTTACCCTGCAGAAATATCTGTAAGAGACTGCTTACAGGACTCGAACCCGTGACCTCTAGATCACACAATGGCAACACCTTAACCTGTGCTCCAAGACTCCCCTTCATATATATATATATATATATTCAATTTGTATGCTGTGTTCTATATTAGTGAACTTTTTTTTTTCTTTGAATCCCCTTCTCGTTCATTTTTATCTTTGTGTCAAGGACCCATTTCTGTATATCGTTTGGGTGTATATGCGAGAGAACAATAGTTCATAGTAATACAGACAAAAAGGCCACATGCGTATTGTATTTTATAAGATCAGAATCAGATAGTAAAAAGGCATAGGTTGCTTTTGTACTGTGTAGGAAGGGGAGAAAAAACACTGAGGGAAGGTACTCTCTACTCAGACACCTATTGTTTGTTTGTCTGTCCCCACAAATAATCCCATAAAAATACACAAATTTTGTAAGATATGGGTTAGTCCCAAAAAAAAATGATCCCAAACTTATTAAAAATGTTCCATATAAAATCCTAAACCTGCAATGTCCTACAAAAAACCCTAAATTTGATAAAAGTTTCCACAAAAATTACAAATTTACAATTTTCTTCTATATAAAACATTTGATTTGTTTGATAAAAAATTTTGTTGACATGGTACGATGAATTGCTGGCATGGTGCTGACTGAATTGATACGTCAGCGCCATATCATCATTTTAAAAATTAAAATATAAATTTCTAATTTTTTTTATCAAAATATATATACATATATATTCGTATATGTATTAAGTTTGTAATTTAAAATTTTAAATATATATATATATATATATATATATACTATATACATATATATTTTTTGATCAAATATCTATACATATATATACAAGGTTAACTTCGATGC
>NW_010966459.1:175505-190840 GCF_000463585.1 Tarenaya hassleriana
TATATATATATATATATATATATTTGTACATATATATTTTTATCAAATATTTTTATTTTTAAAATGATAATGTGATACTGACGTAGCAACTCAGTTAGCGCCATATCAGCAATCTGTTATACCACGTTAGCAAAATTTTTGGTCAAACAAGTCAAAAATTTTATATGGAAAAAAAATTGTAAATTTGTAATTTTTGCGGAAGTTTTTACCAAATTCAAGATTTTTTATGTGAGATTATAAGTTAAAGATTTTATATGAAATATTTTAATAAGTTTGGGGTTTTTGTGGGTTTAACCCTATTAAAAAATAAATGAATTTATCAAATTTTAAAATGTGCTAAAAAAAATACTAATATAGCGCAATTTCATATGCAAAAACAATATCTAAATATCTTGATGCAAATAAAAAAAATTGTTTTCGATTTTCGATTTTAAAAAGTTGATATATATTTTTTTTTACACATTTCAAGTTATTTATTTACCAGGTTAAAAATTTACTTGATTTTCCCTTGTTTATTTGTCACATGCAGCGAATTTTTCTAAACACCAAAAAGAAAATCAAAATGAGAGAAGCCAAAAAGGAAATAATAGTCTGATTTTTCAATTTAGAATTTTTTTTTGGTAAAAAAAACCTCTATGGTCTGTCTCCCAACAGGACAAGTTCTATCACATGTGTAGCATAAACTATGTCAGCTCTTCTCTGTTCCTCAATGACCATATGTTTCAAAGACACTTTGTGTATTTTGTCTGCCAAATCCAAACCACTCCCTATCTCTAATCTTATCTCCCAAAGATTTACCAAAAGGGGTGAATTATGAACCATCCCAGGGGATACTGATGGTTCATCTGTCAGTTCTCTGTCCAAAGTGTTCAAGACCATTGGAACTACATACCCAATCTACAGTTTTTCTGATCAAGATTACAGTGATGTTCTGACCATTACTTGAATTCTGTTGGCCATGCTAAAAACATAAGTTTATCACATATAAGTCAAGAAATCAAGAAAACCACACACACAAAAACCCTATAGGAAACATCCATGATGGGACATCCTCATTTTCAAATGTAAATGCAAGGGAAACTACCACATCAGGCATACTTTCTTATAAGCTTACTACAAATCTATTTGGATCCATCAATGCAATTAGCAGCTCAGAGTAAATCCTTAACACAAAAAGAAACATCTCTTCTTTTTTTGGATCATTCATACCAAAAGTTCACCGCTCAAACCGTCCAAAGTAGAAAGAGGCGTGGCAACTAACCAGCTAGCCGAGGGGACATAAAGATGGCTATGGAAGGATTGAATCAGGTTACATTCTAATCGGCCCATTCATATGGGTGAGAACACTAGCGAGGACTACTAAGAACATCGAGAAACATACGGTTTATTGAGGCCAGCCGCATCTGCTGCTCTTGCACCCTTCTCCTCTTGAGCAGTGGCTCGGGCGATGAGGAAACTGAGGCAGTTGACATGACCCACGACCACGAGTCATTCGAGCTATCAGAGCTGAATGCTATGTCAAATACACCCGTTGGACTTGCTGGTACCGGCAAATTCAACCTTCTCTTGTTCGGGTTATGGCTTCCAGCGAAGTCCAACAATAATTCATAGCACTCATTTGCTTTTTCCTGTATAAAGCAATGTTCAATCAGTTTGGTCCTTACACCAATACCATGACAGATTCAATCAGTTTAAGGCACAGACCTGATCGACTTTGAGTAGACTCATGAGCTGAGATTGGTGTTCAGCTTCGTCACACGGCTTGAAATCCTTCATGACATAGATCATTATCGCAGTAGCTAACACTGAAGATGTGTACCTCATGAATCTCGTATCTGGAACCGAGATCCAGTATCAGGGTATCAGCACAAGAATCTTAAGATCGAGAAAACAATCGTACCACACATTGATTCCCATTCAAGAATTCGATCGAAACCCAAGAGAGGTACTATGGAATTCTCACCAACAATGACAGAGAGAAGCAGACGCTCACACCTCCGCATGAACTCACAGTGGAGCTGGGATTTGGACCCGAGACGACGGATAATATGATCGAAGAAGGACAATGGAGTGACAGGGTGCATCCTCCACTGAAGAGTGGACAGAACCAAAAGCTCCATTCTCTGTATGGTTTTTGCCTCGAAGACGTATCTCGCTTCTTCCACCTATCCACAGCAATAGAAGACAAGAACTCTGTTAGAAATTCAAGAAAAAATGCATAGCTATGGCATTTCAGCAAACACCCAACCGGCATTACGAGAAAGCGCAAATATTTTTAGCTTACTTGAAGGTCTAAGAGCAACGGGACTTGGATCTCTTCGACTTTCGCCGCCAGAGACAAGCAAGCAACAGCTGCTAGCTGAGACATCCATGGCTTCTCTGTCTGAAACTTTATGCTTGTAATGAACCTATCGAAGTAGTTGACTGCAAGAAGCGCCGTCAATGAACTGAACCCATAATAGGATTTCACCCTAAAAATCCAATCAAGAGCCTCTTTCCGGCATAAAACCAGAAATTGATCCAACATTTTGTCACAAAAACAAGGCTTTGTTTCCTTTTCCTTCGAAGTTAGACTCGACAGCTCATCTTCGTCCCAGGACATGTCCTGTTCAGACAACACCAGAGCGAAAAACGAAGGCTTTTCGACACATTCATCGGACCTTTCCCACGAATCTCCATCTCCATCAGTCCCCACCAGATCCTCCACAAACCCGCTCTCTTCCTCGCAGTAGAGCCCATCGAGAACGCAAAACGGCGCGTTTTGAGTATCTTCTTCCTGCAGATCCATTTTCTCCGCCTTCCGAGAAGAAGAGCTCGAAAATGTGTCTGCTCATTCCGCCATTGGACCTCCAAACGGGGTCATCTATCTATGCCTCCCTGGATTCTTGTGTGAGAAAGAGAGAAGACAAACGCCAAGAAAGTGAAGGGTTTTATTTTATCTCACGCTTGCCTTTTTTTTATATATATTACGAATATTTTTTTCCCCCTTTTTCGTCTTTTACTGTTCGGATGTTTGGCGCGCGAGAAAATTGATGAAACAGTAACTCCCCTTTGTTTTTATCCACGAACAAATATAATATATATTTAATTTTTAATTTATTTTCTTTTTCTAATAATAAAGCTGGCGAACCAAACCTTATTACCATACATGTCCGTCTCGAATCTATATATAGTATTATGATATTATGAGCATTAAAATAAATAAAAGTATTTTCGGAATATCAAAATTCAATAATAAACATTTAACCAATTCTTCAAAATCATGGTATGAAATTTTTCTACGCACACCTGAATTTATTCACATGAAACATATTTTTAGGATTATATTATCATATGGACTATGAATATATATCGAATTTTTTATATCGCTGGTGTTGTATTTATGTAATGAGGATGGAGTCGAAGAGTTTGTCAAAAGAAAAATCCACGTGGACGAATTCGAAAAATTAGATGGTCAACCAAGCTGACATAAAACAGTTTGGAAAAAAGGCATAATTGAAACAAATTTAATATAAAACAAAAACAAAAATCATTTTTTTCTCTCAATCGATTTGCAAGATTCTCGGTGGTCCAATTTCCATAATTTAAAACCAATAAAAAAAAAATTGGTCCTCGTTCCGTTAAAAGAACGCTCTCCTTTTCCTTTTATGCTATTTTTGTATTCCACATAATTATTTTAATTGGGCTTTTAAAAAAAAATTGAATATTTTGTGTACCCTATAAAGGTATTTTCTAGACATGATGGATTAGATAATATTTGTTTTGAATTTTATCTAATTAAACTTGGATTTGAAGCATGAAAAAAAAAGACGTGTACTTGAACGAATAAAACAGCTTTTATAAAAGAAAATAATAGATTTTTTGAAAAGATTGTAGTAAACTTTAAGATTTATTCTAAAAAAGGCAAATTTAGCGTAAAATTATAAGAAAAACGAAATAAAATCTCTATTAGATAGGAATGCTAACATGCGGATGACGTCCTATTAATTAGCAGGGCATTTATTTCAATTTTTATAATTTTATTAGGGGCAACGTGTGTGTGTATATATATATATTTACTAATTAACCCACCATCAATTATCATTATCAATTTACCTCCAACCTATAGCTACTGCAACTCAATTATCAAATATGAATAAATAGTAATATTAGCCGTCTCAGATTTATTGAAATCATGGAATTATATAAGTTTTCATACCTGTAAAAGTTGGTCCACTTATTGCCCTTGCCGCTCTATTGTTACTATTATTGCCATTTGTTTCCCCCACGTGCAATTTTGTAAATGATATTAAATTGTGCATTACAGACGAATTTCAATTTTCAATCGTATGACCAAACTGTCATTACGTGTTTTTTTTTCTTCAATTTTTCTCATAAATGCCAAATGGTTTCACTGTATGAGCATTGTAAATGTCATTAAATTTGCGTAACCGGTGCATTTTAATCGTGTGACTAAAATTCGCAACCATATGATAAAAAAATAATAAAATATAACTTTAATATTGTTGAGTTTTTTTTTGCCAAAAGATATGGCAAAGTAGTAAATTATGAACTTTGACTTTGCCCACTGCCGAAACTCAAAACAATCATTGTTTATATATCAACAGTGATGCATAATCACTTCATATAGCCGTTGCCATATTCAAAATTTAAAATCTAATAATACCCGATTTAAATATTCGCCCATCACAACAACCTTACATACAATCTAGCCCCCTTAATTAGATTTAAATATTCGTAATGAAAAAACGAGGCATTGGTGGGTCCATGGCGTAAATGTAAATTTATATATCCGCACACATATTATATATAATCAATGTATACAATATATATGTTTGATTGCATAGTATAGCCATGCAGCTGCCATAACTAAATGTTCCTTTCCCTTTATACGCTATTTAAAAAAAAAACACAGCATCGTAACGTTTCAGCTTCTAATTCAATTAAATTAAATTATTTACTGTTAAAATAATATTATTTTTATTCCCATGAAAAAAAAGAAGAGATTATCTGCAGATTCGATCTTTCTTTTACGTCGCTATTTTCCAATAACACATGATGCCGACGATAGCATGGTCATGTATTCCATTACATCACGTTCACATATATTTTCAATGCTTTTTATCCTTTTTTACGTTCCTTTACGTCTCTTACTCTTCTGTCTCTCACCCCAAAAAAAATGAAAAGAGATTAATTTATTTATATAAATTATAATGAATGTATTATTTGCGATATATCTATATATATTATATACACACATTTCATGGCTGCCGAGAAAAACTAATGTATAAATATTTGTCAATGCAATTATGTATTTATTCGGTCCAGCTTTTAAGATTTGAAATACCAATATTTCAGCAGATATTATAAATATATGATAAAAAAATCAAATACGTAGAACTTTTTTCCTCTTTTTTTTAAAAAAAAAGAAATTTGAGTTTAAAAATTAAAATACTATGCTTTTATTTCACTTTTTATTGGCCCGAAAACCTAAGCAGGAAGATGTGGTGGGATTAAAACATGTTCAGTGTTGTCCAGCAAAACCCCAACTCCCAAAAGCTTTCACAGAGGCCGTGCAATACGCAATAATGTTTTTACTATTAATGACACATTTTCTTATTGTCTTCCATATAATATATAAATCCGAATTTCCCATACATGTTTGCTATTTTCCGCTTTCAGCATTAATAAAATCAAAGATTCTATTTTCTTTTTTTTTTTGTGCGGAAATCGATAAATATTATGCGGAAGGGGTAGTTAGCGCGCTTTGGGCCCATCATCGTAATTGGGCCGACCGAGGGGATATTCTATCTAGGCCCATTAGTAGCTACATACGACATATTCCTTTTTTAACCCATTAGTTGATTTTGGGCCCATTAGTAAAACCCCAATGTAATAGTCGTGGGCCATTAGGAAAACCCATTAGTTGGTAAATTCCTTAGCCCATTAGTAAAATCCCAATGTAAAAACTCTTTGGGCCCATTAGTTCATGTTGGGAATTTAGTAATAAGATAGGAGTGTGTGTGTATGTATGTATGTATGTATGTATGTATGTATGTATGTATGTATGTATGTATGTATGTATGTATGTATGTATGTATGTATGTATGCATGCACATGCATGCATGCAGAAGTTTAATATTTTGCGCGTAACAAAGTTTCTCGATGGAAACGAGGATCGTTCTAAGATGACACAGCAGTTGGTTTCCAACTTTCCATATTGAAGTATTTGACTCTCTTTTTTTTTTTGAATAATGGACCGAAATAGATAGCGAGAGGCCTTGACCATGGAACGCTTGACGCGAACATTCCTCCGTTGATTGTTCCGACGTCGTTTTATGGGACATTGGGTTTAGTTTACTAATTAAATGACTCGTTAAATTTAAAGGTAAGAATCTATTTGCCATGTCTAAAAGAGAAGATACCATTTTTTTTTTCATTGGAATTCAACATTTTGAATTTACAAATCCTTTGGTTATAACTTATAATATATTTATGTAATTAAGGGGAAAAAAAGAGCAAGAGGAGTGGACGGTCAAAGTCAACGAACGCAAGGGTCGTGATTGAATGAGAACCATCGGATGGAAAATAGATCGGACGGTGGAGAAAGAGAAGGGGAAAAGGCCCAAGTGGGGAGAGTGAGAAAAGGGCCCATTAGGGCATGGGTCTTATTGTGTGTGCGAGGGATGGGCGTGGCGACTCCGATGAGACACGCCGTTATTTTTTTAATTATTATTATTTTATTTTCTGTATGCTTTATAACAATATTCCCCCCAAATGGAGAGGAGAGAGAGTGAAAGAAGAGAGAGAGAGCAATATCTGAGAGACTGAACCTTAACCTATTTCCATTGCGGTGGCGCGTGCGTGAAATGGGCCAGACATCGTCGTCTACGGCGGAGCCGAACGGCCGGGACGTGGATCTGCGGCTATGGTCTTCGGGGATCTTTGCCGGAGAATCTTTCAATTTGGGGGATGGTGGTGGAGCTCGCGATTTCACCGGGGATCTGCCTGATGAGTGTTTGGCTCATGTTTTCCATTTCCTCGGCGCTGGCGACCGAAAGCGGTGCTCCCTAGTCTGCAAGCGTTGGCTCCGCGTCGACGGAGAGAATCGTCACCGTCTCTCTCTGGACGCACGGCCGGAGATGCTGCCGTTTCTGCCGGCGATGTTCACGCGCTTCGATTCCGTCACGAAGCTTGTCCTCCGATGTGATCGGAAGTCCGTTAGTCTCAACGACCAGGGACTGGCGATGATCTCGGTCCGCTGTTCGAATTTGATACGTGTCAAGATCCGCGGTTGTCGCGAGATCACAGATCTGGGAATGGAGGCTTTTGCTAAGAATTGCAAGAAATTGAAGAAGTTATCGTGTGGTTCCTGCAATTTCGGCGCAAAAGGCTTGAACGCGGTGCTCGAACATTGCAGGCTTCTGGAGGATTTGTCGGTGAATCGTCTCAGAGGAATACATGAATCTGCCGAACAAGTTCAGCTACGTTCGTCTTCTGTGCTCAGGATTTGCTTGAAGGAGCTCGTTAACGGTCAGGTTTTCGAACCTTTGGTTGCTGGATCAAAAACCCTTAAAACGTTGAAAATTATTAGATGTCTGGGTGATTGGGATAAAGTTCTTCAAATGATTGGAGATGGAAACAGTTCCCTGTCCGAAATTCACCTTGAGAGGCTCCAAGTCAGTGATGTGGGACTTTCAGCCATATCTAAATGTTCAAATGTTGAAAGTTTGCATATAGTGAAAACCCCGGAGTGCTCAAATACAGGGCTGATTAGTATTGCGGAGAAGTGCAAGAAACTAAGAAAGCTTCACGTTGATGGATGGAGGACTAATAGAATCGGTGATGAGGGTTTGATGGCCGTAGCTCAACATTGTCTTAGCTTACAAGAGCTTGTTCTTATTGGTGTGAATGCAACTCACACGAGCCTGGCAGCCATTGCTTCCAAATGTTCAAAACTCGAACGTTTGGCTCTATGCGGAAGTGGAACCATAGGCGATGCTGAGATTGCGTGCATTGCCAACAAGTGCGAGGCGTTGAGGAAATTCTGTATAAAGGGGTGTCCGATTTCGGATGTGGGGATCGAGGCACTCGCCGTGGGTTGCCCGAATCTAGTGAAACTTAAGGTGAAGAAATGTCGGGTGGTGACTGGTGAGGTCGGGGAATGGCTGCGTGAAAGAAGGAGGTCTCTGGTGGTGAGTATGGATGGTGATGACACCCTTGATTCTAACAGTGGTGATGGTGGAGTTCTTGAGACAGCGGTTGAGGAATCCGACCCTCCTGCAGCTGAAGGTGCTGTTGCAGAAGCTTCGGGTTCGGGTAATAACGTCAATAATGGCAGTAGATTAGCAATGATTAGGACAAAGTTAGGGTTTCTGGCTGGTAGGAACTTGGTAGCTTGCACATTCAGGAGATGGTCTAACCATGGTGATGACGTTTCTTCTGGACAGCTTTGAATGATATTTGTCCATCCCAAAACCTAAGCGTATGGGCTCCCTCTATATCTTTGCTTCTCTTTTTTTGTTCTGATATCCTTTCTTAGCATGTGTGAAGACTTCTCCCGTCAGATAAAATAAATACGCAAGTAAATCTATATATGTATGTGTGTGTATATATATTTGCCATTTCAGATTGAAGTTTCCCTTCTATTCGGTTGCTCGATTTAATCGATTGGTAATGGTATTTGCCTATTTGGTCCGATGAAGACACAGATGGGCCCTCCCTCTTTTCGGCCGGTGCCGGTCCGGTCTAGCCAATTCGGCTCCTCGTTCTACGGGAATTAAGAATTTCGTACCTGGCCACATCAACAGTTAATTTCCGCTAATTTTGTTATTTTTTTTAAAAATAAATCTCATACTTTTGAATTATTTATGATATCAATCTCCATCATTTACGTGGAATGATCATATGATTAGTCAGAAACCCGTGATGTATGGGTGAATCAAGGGAACACAAATCATCAAGGTTCAATTTCATTCACACATTACTTTTGTAGATGATTGGACTGATTGAGATATTAACTAATTTTATTTTTCGGCCAATAGCTGAAGCATTAACTTTTCATTTCCCGATTATTCATGATTAGTGTTGCTATGCGTAATTGGGCCAGGCCCATTAAAAGCGAAACCAGGCCCGTTATGATCCACAGATTCCTCTAGTTGACTTAGAGGTTTTGGCTGGAGCGAAATTCTCCTCATGTTGACTTGGAGGTTTCGGCGTTTCAAACTTTCGTAATGGTCTTGAAAAGCCTAACTCTTCTCACCATTGTCGGAGGCGCGAACTTACTTCGAGGGTGACAAGAAAAGGACATCTTTTCATTCTGACTTTGACATTTTGTAAAAAAAAAAAACAAATGAAAAATAGACCCGATCCAGAAGGTGGCAAAAAAACAAAAGTTTAGCTCGAGCCCAAAAGAAAAGTCACAGAAAGCCCATCACGGCCCAATAAGCGGCAAAATTATGTATTTAAGGTCCCAAATTTCCTTTCCTATTCACTTCTTCTGGCTCCCTAACTAATGGCGGCGGCGATGGGTTAGCCTCCTGTCGTCCGTTCGCCCATGAAATGAAATTAAACCTCTCGAATCTCTCCCGTTACAGATTTCTTCGGACCCGCGAATCTCTCGTTGTCCAGACTCAAGCCATGGCCAATGACCCGGATCCGTCTCAGGATCTCGACGACCTCCTCTGCTCGGAGCAGCAGCAGCAACGGGAGGTGGACGGTACGCCGGTGGAATTGGGTTCTCCGGGTCGGGTCTTGGCCGGAGAGAACCGGGTGGATCGAGCTTGGGCTCACTGGAAGAAACTGGGCCGACCGAAGTTCATCGTTGCGCCGATGGTAGACAACTCGGAGCTACCGTTTCGGATGCTCTGTCGGAAGTACGGAGCCACGGCGGCGTATACTCCGATGTTGCATTCGAGGATTTTCAGCGAGAACGAGAAGTGTCGGAATCAGGAATTCACCACCTGCATGGTAAGAACTAACTTCGTAAGTTTTTTTTTTTTCAAAAAATTTTGGATCGTGGTTACATGGGATTTTTTTTTATGGGTTTTGAAATTGTAGGAGGACAGGCCATTGTTTGTGCAGTTCTGTGCTAATGATCCTGATATACTATTGGAAGCTGCAAGGAGAGTTGAGCCTTTCTGTGATTATGTTGATATCAATTTAGGGTAAAGCCTCATTCTTTGTTCTAACAATGCACAAGATTTCTTCAGAATTTGATTCAAAGATCGAAACTTTATGTGATGTGACACTGAGTGCTGCTTTCATTTTCCAGGTGTCCACAGCGTATTGCCAGAAGGGGAAACTACGGTGCATTCCTGATGGATGATCTTCCGCTCGTGAAATCACTTGTCGAGAAATTAGCTCAGAATCTTGATGTGCCCGTCTCCTGCAAAATCCGAATCTTTCCAAACCTTCAGGACACTCTCAGCTACGCCAAGATGTTAGAAGAGGCCGGCTGCTCGTTACTCGCCGTGCACGGCAGGACGAGAGATCAGAAGGACGGGAAGAAGTTCCGGGCAGATTGGGAAGCCATCAAGGCAGTGAAGAACGCTCTGAAGATCCCGGTTCTCGCGAATGGAAACGTGCGTAATCTTGAAGATGCTGAGAACTGTATCGCAGAGACGGGAGTGGAAGGTGTCCTTTCGGCCGAGACCCTTCTGGAGAATCCTGCCCTCTTTGCCGGGTTTAGGACAGTTGAATGGGTGACCGATGAGGAAGGGAAGTTTGTGGATGGGAACTTAGACCAGGGTGAGTTAGCTGTGGAGTATCTGAAGTTGTGTGAGAAGTATCCAGTGCCATGGAGAATGGTTCGGTCTCATGTCCATAAGATGCTGGGAGATTGGTTTAAGGTTCATCCCCAAGTGAGGGAACAGCTTAACGCTCAGAACAAACTCACCTTTGAGTTTCTGTATGGTCTGGTGGATCAGCTCAGAGAGCTCGGGGGAAGAGTCCCACTTTACAAGAGGATAAACACTGAAGAAGCAATAATCACTGCCAAATGATTAATGAATTGGAGGCTGAAAGGTTTTGTTTTGGTCAAAATCTGATTTAAAGATTCTTTTAGGTCCGGAAGCTAATAAAAGAATAGGATCCCCCATTTATGTCTCAGCACCTGCGTTCTTCTTCTTCTGATCCTGTGTTGTATCACTATAAAAAAGGTCATGTGTATCTCTTTGTTTTTTCAAGAAGAAACTCAAAAGCCAAACTTGATCATTTGCAGTTGCACAAAGAAGCTGAGCCATGAAATATGAGAAAGACAGATTCTTAACATCGCAAAGTCTTCTCTCAGACACAAGTCTGAGAGAAATGTTACTTACATTACATTGCAAAGTTTGTTTGGACTTTGCTAACAAGATGCTCTCCATATACAGCTCTTTGGAAAACTACGTTTGCTCGGCCCTTCTGTTTGCAAATGTCTAAAGGCTCCACCACCGCGTCGAAATTCGTCTGTTTACACAAACAGCAGAAAGCATTTGAAACAAACCCGGGAATGAAAACGTGAAGGACGAGGAGGAACAGTGGTAAAAGTCACTGAGACCTCATAGAAGAAAGCCACACAGACGCGATATGCTGGAGAATTGTTGATAACTCTATGAAGGGTAGATTCGTATATGCCGTTTGACAGTATCTGCAGATTCCCGAAAACTATATCAAGGCTGTTCAATTCTCCAGTCGAAAAAAGATTAGTGAGTGGAAAACAGACCTTCAACATGTCGCCGATGTTGCAGACAAACGACCCCGGGATCGGGACAGCTGATATCCATTCCCCAGAAATGTTCCTTACCTTCAATGTGAACTTTCTAGTTATGTATTTTTTTTTTCTTTCATCAAGCCCGTGAATTTGGAGATAAAAGCTATAGAGCTGGACCATTAGAGCATAAACCAAAGCCGAGGTAAGATGACTTGTGAAGAAAAGGAGAGGATTATAACATTACCTGAAGAGCAGTTTTGTCATCATCTTGATTGACCAGAGTTAACAAGCCTGCCAACACGGATTGCACGGTCATTGAGATATGCCAAAAGGGTAGGATTAGGATTTCAACTTGTTTGTGTTCAAGCCCCATTACCATAGTCAGTGTGAGCTCCACTGAAGTTTTCCCAGCCAGGGCGAGAAAAGAGAAGAACAGGAGACATCCAGGTGTTATCAAGAATATCAACATGGCAAGAAAAAAAGATTGTAAACAACACCAGTGCGAGCAATATTACCATCCTACGTCATGTTCTGGGTTGCCACTGCCATTCGCGCCCCGGCCACCTGGATACCCGATAATACGCATTACCCAAAATGGGTCTCCTCCGATCTTGCCCTCAAACTCGTATGGTGATCCACCCAGAGCAAGGGAAATTCCCCTCAAGATCTTTCTAGAAAGATCTGGAAACAGGAAGTTGCAAATAAGAATTTCTGTCATTCTATCGTTAGTACAAGAAACCTTAGCATACAGGAAAGAGTAGATATAAATAAACCTGTGCAGAGGCCGATATACTCTTCCATCAGCACCTTGAACATTGGAGGATTTGCTGGCCTTCAGAAAGGTGTAAACAAGAGAAAAACGGTCACAAGATGAAACGACACATCAATTACGAGTATGATACATAGATACCATCCAGCAAACAGCAATCTAGTGATGGGTTTCCTCCTATATACCACTGGTTTGGTCCTTCCATCACTTTTCCTAGATCCCCATATGCCTTCGGCTCGATTTCTCTGTAACACTGTAACCCACAAGAAACCATTAGAAGAGTGTCCATGATGAGGAAGTCAAAGAAATCGTAAACTGTGAAGCTATGGAAAATGCTCACATCAATGGCTTCATGCATATCTGGTTTTCCCTTGGTTACATTTTCTCCAATTCTCTGATATCCCCTGCCCAAAGAATATTGTTGACCATCAGGACAGATGAACAAGACAAGATACACCTCTCAGAACACATGTATCAAAGTCCCGAAGACAGGAAACCTGTATCCAGCAGCCGGAGTCAGTTTGATCTTCAGCTTTTCCTCGTAACGAAGCTGAAAGAACTCATGCGAGATCTCTCTAACCTCTTTGATTAGCCCCGCAGGAATTCCATGGCCAATCTTCTCCACACCAATAAACACAGTGTAGTTTCGTGAAGTAAAGATTGTCCGAACCCAGAAATGAAACACAACTTCCATCATAATCAACAGTAATTCACAACAAACAAACGGGATTCGTCATCCTTTTTGCCCTATAACGTTCATAGAACACAATCCTGACCAAATCAAAAGTTCGTATAAACGAAATTGTACCACGTAGAAGAATCCGGCGTCCCGACAAGCCCGGTGGAGCTGCCGGACAACTTCCGCAACACCAGCATCCTCGGCCATGTCTGGATCATCACACTTATCCAGCAAAGGACCAACATCTGCAACAACAGTTATCACCAATTTGGACAACAATCAACGAGAATTCACCTGATTCCATCTTTTTTTTTAAAAAAAATGATCCCAAACATCGAGGATCGTCCCGAAGAGTAACAGCTAGTAAGTAATCCAAAGAGAAACGAGAAATGGGAGCAAAATCAGAGAGAGATTACTGAAAATAAAGGAATCTAGGGTTCATGTCTGACCAATAACAGGAAGAGATTTGAAATCCGTCGCCATCTCGACGACAACGATGAAGCTATCGTTCGCAGGTGCTTGATGTGTGGATATTGGAGGTGAACGAAGTATACGAGGGCTTTGTAAACGTGGACTGTTGCATGCAATTAAAGTATATAATCTTCTACATTCTATTTTTTTCCATAAATATTGGTCTTTCTTTTATTTACGATTTACATAAAACATACGAAATATAACATTACATCCGAACCGAAGGGCTATATAATTAAAACTTTTGATGCGATCCAAAATTACAATAAGAAAATTCCGAATAAAATTTTTTATTTTTTACAAACTCCTGTTAAAGATCATTGCCGCGTCACCGCCGCCGCCGCACCAACCATCACATAAAAATATCTCCGACTTTAATTTTTTTTATTTAAGAAAAACAAAGGTATTTCATTTAGACGAAGATGGTGATGAAGAAGACACGGAGCGTTTCTTATGGCCACGACAGAACTGCGTGCTGTTTTTATCCATCCTTTCCAGCACGTAGTGCGCAAGCATATCGTTAGATTCCACGAGATTCTCCCGGCAGAGGAACTCGTCGCCGCAAAGCCTCTCGATGTCCCTGTAATAATCGTGAACGAAGACATGGGTCTTCGGGTTCCCGCCCTTTTTGCTCCGGGCGAGCACCGCCGCCGTGAAAATCGACGACATCCTACCGGGTCCGTCGTGTCCGTCGCCACGTGGCCCGTCGACGAAGATCACGTCCCAGTCAACATCGTACACGTGGTTCGGCAAGTCGTTGAGGCCCAACTTGCAGTCGGAGAAGAGGAGGTTCTGAACCGGTCGGCACTCGTTGAGCGCCGCCTCCTTCGCCGCCGCAACAATCTCACGCGCCTCCGTGGCTTTTGTCGTGTACTGGACATCGAACACGTCGATCTCAGGGTGGATCTCCTCGAAATACGCGGCGTAGTAGCGATTCTCCTCGACAAAGACCGTACGGCCGTTGTGGTTGAGCGATTTCCAGAGAAGTGTCTCGTAGGTGAGGCCGAAGACGAGGAGATTGCACGGCGGAGCGCAGCGGCGGAGCACGTCGGAGATCGATTTCATCTCTCCATGCGACATGTGGAAGCTGTCGTTAGATCTCGACGCGTAATGAAGCAGCGCGTTGATTACGCTCGTCGGGAGCTGGGGGTTAGCGGCGGCGGTGACTCCGGCGGAGAATACGGAGGCGGTGGTGGAGGATTTGGCGGGAATGGAGCCTCTGGTATAGAGTAAGGTTAGGAGGAATGCGATGGTGAAGAAGGAGACGAAGGCGAGAAGCCATAGCCGATTTGTGCTCGTCTGTTTCTGGATGTACGGATGAAGAAGAATTAGCTTCGTGTTGTTGTTCCCTCCGTTCTTCATCTTCTCTCTCTCTCTCTTTCTGTGCAGATTTCGGAGGAAGAAGACGAAGGATGATTCCGATGTTGGGAGAGAGGGTTGGGTTTAAAAGGAAGTGTTCAGTTTTGTGAAAGCAAATGCTCATCGACGAATCAGAGCGTGACGGCGACAATACAATTAAACATTATAATATACATTAATATTCTATAAGCTTTATGTAATAATAACAATATTCGATTACTGGTGAACTGCTGCAATGGTTTCTAGAGTCCTGACGCCGACATACGACGGGACACTATGCCACTGACAAATGTGTTACATCCGTAATAAACTTATATCTGAATTCTTATATATATATATATATGTCCCCCCCCCCCGGTTGTGAG
>NW_010966459.1:191403-197366 GCF_000463585.1 Tarenaya hassleriana
CCCCCCCCACCCCTCAGATTTTCAAATTCACATCTACTGTGGATTAGCTGCATGCAGCTTTTATAATTCCAAGTATTGAGAACCGAATTTCGAAAATGGTTATAATATTTTTTTTATGAGCAAGCGTAAAGGGTTAGGGTGGGGTTGTATTGCATGGAGCTCAGCTGTTGGGGTTTTTTTTGGTCAGAGCAAGTGACCCTTTAACCGATTACAGACCAAAAGTCTCTGTCCCTCCCTCCTCTGGTTTAGTTCCTACGAAAACACAATTACTTATTTCGAATTTAAAAAAAAATGGAAACGAAACGTTTTCTTGAGTTAGTAGATACCGTTTGATTACGACAATCCATCTGTACTATATATTATTCCAATCTATACATACACATGTATATATGTATGTATATGAATGGATTTTAATTTTACACACACTTTGAATATTATGACGGTCCAACATATTTATTTGGGTTCGGAGATGGGCTTCGCATGTGAATGTATATGAGAGAGCTCAGCTATGTCCATAAGACATGGGCCATAACGTTTCGGCAACTTAAAAGGCCTCTGGATTTATGACCCGTGAAGAGATCCAATTATTTATTTATTTATTATTTGTCATTGTTTAATGCTCTTGGTTGGTGCTCTCGATTATTAATTTTACATTCTCCAATTATAAATGTATTTTTTTTTGTAGATCCGAATACTTGAAATTTAAGCTAGGTAACCAATAATGGGTTTTAACTAATATTCCGAAAAACTACCTCAATATTCATTAATCTCTGCAAAATCTTCAAAGATATTCATAAACACGCATATAATCATCTGAATTTACAGAACTTTCATTTAGGGGAAAGGAAATACAAATCTTAAAAATCTTTCCAGATAGTATGTTAACTTAAAAGGAAAATAGTATACACACTTTAAATATAACTTAAAAGGAAATACACTGAAGTTTGAAAACTATCTAAAACGTGTACATTTTTAAAAAAAATTTATGAATAGTACAAATTTATAAGATAGTGATTTATGTATTTGTTATATGATTCTGAACAGATGTAATGGTGCTTATTCCAATGCAATATATATATATATATATATATAATGTTAGAATGTAAAGGCATTTGAACTAATAATGGGCGCTTCTTTTAAATATGGGTAACAAAGAAGTCAAAAATCACTTCGGCTTATCCACCATTTTTCTTCACCGTTCATTTTTTCTACCCAAAAAAAAAAAGAAAAGAAAAAGAAAAGTGTGGAAATTTCACTTTGTCAACTCTATAGAGTAGCAGAGGCGACGTTTTTTGGAGTGGAGATGCCGTTTTCATGTCACAAAAGCGGCACGCTTTCCTCACCTTCTTCTAGTGCTCGCCCTGCCTTTTGTTAAAGAGAATGCACCAACGAGTGCCACAGATTGATAAAAGAGGGAAAAAATAGTGGAAGCCTTTAGTTATATTTTATTCTGCTAAATCATTCGATGGGGTAAGTTTCGCTAACGAATACAAAATAATGCTGTCACGTTTTTTTTTTTTCAAAATATTGAATAATTAATTAGTTTGTAATAATCATAAACCATATAATGTATTTCAATTTCAATGTTGGTCCTCGGCTACAAACATATGACTTTCCGAGTCTTAAGCCGTGATGTACGGACCAACGAGAAACGGTAATTTGCCAAGCCACTCGCGGGAGAAAATATTTACACATTAAATAAATTCAGGAGCTCGAACTTATATTATACACTACAAAATGCAAAGGAATGAAAATATTATTTGTTGTTAGACATACATATATATATATATATATTAATCAGAATTGATTGAATATTTAATAAAAAACGGGGGTTATGAATGAGTTGGATGCTGCCTATTTTATTTAATGCATTTGTTTTTTAAGGTTAGTATTGAATAAGAAGGGAATATAACGTGCAACGTCCTTTTCTCGTACCTGTAGTTTATTATCATTATTATCAATTATTATTATGGATAAAATCCAACGTCTGGTGTGGTTTGCAGCATAAGCTATGATCTCTTTTTTTTTTTTTATTGAAGTTGTCATTAATTCAATTCAGCTTTATCTATGCGTACCATATCGGTATAATGAATAAACGATGCAGATTTGGAATGCGTGGATATATATAGTCACACACTGACCAAGCAATCTCAACCATAGTCTCGTCGTTTCATACACCTATATCATAATAACATTAATAATTGATATAAATAATAATAATAATAATAATAAATGGTCCATATACACATCTCGATATAAACGGTGTACGTGTGTGTATATATGTGTGGAGACATGAATAAGCAAAAGGATAGCACGTGATCTTCGCACAGTCTCTCCCTTTCTCGCCGGGTTTCCAGCTGCTCCCCACAAATCTCTCTCTCTCTCTCTCTCTCTCTCTCTCTCTCTCTCTCTCGTTTTAAATTCTTTTTCTCAGCTCTGAGTCGGAATTCATACATACATACATACACGTTTTGAATTTTTACGTGACCCACAAAAAAAAAAAAAGAGAAGGGGGAAAAATGAGAGTGAACTCTCTTCTATATCTCTTCCTTCTCCTCCGTATCACCGCCGGCGAATTCCCGGCGCCGGTGATGAACTACTTCAACTACTTGTTACCCTCCGATGCTGTCGCTCTCCTCTCCTTCAAGTCCGCCGCCGATCTAGACAACAAGCTCTTCTACTCCCTCACCGAGCGCTACGACTACTGTCAGTGGCGCGGCGTCAAGTGCGCCCAGGGCCGTGTCGTCCGCCTCGTCCTCGCCGGCGTCGGTCTCCGTGGCTCCTTCTCTCCGGCCACTCTCAGTCGCCTTGACCAGCTCCGAGTTCTCAGCCTCGAGAACAACTCCCTTTTCGGTCCGGTTCCCGATCTATCCTCTCTCGTCAACCTCAAGTCTCTGTTCCTCAGCCGGAATGGATTTTCTGGAATTTTCCCTCGTTCGCTTCTCTTGCTCCATCGATTGGTGGTGCTCGACCTCTCCTATAACAACTTCACTGGTCCGATTCCTTCTGAGATCAATGCTCTGGACCGGCTCACTTCCTTGAATCTCGAATTCAACCAGTTCAATGGAACTCTGCCGTCGCTGAATCAGTCGTTTCTGATGGCCTTCAACGTTTCCGGTAACAATCTCACTGGAACTGTGCCGGTGACGCAGACTCTGTCGAGATTCGATGCGTCGGCATTTTCGCTCAATCCAGGGCTCTGTGGCGAGATCATCAACCGAGCTTGTGCTGCGCGTTCCCCGTTCTTCGGTTCGGCCAACTCCACGTCACCATCGTCACAAGCGCCACTCGGGCAAAGCGCGCAATCGCAGAATGGTGGAGCGGTGGTTCTCCCGCCGGCCGCTTCGGCTAAGAAGAAGAACAGAAGCGGTTTAGTGCTCGGTTTTACCATCGTCGTGGCGGCGCTGATAGTTCTCGGTCTCGGCCTCGTCGTGTTCTCACTGGTGATGAAGAAACGGAGAGACGAGGACGACGGAATTTACGAACCGAATCCGAAAGGAGAAGCGTCTGCGCAGGCCCATATCCATTCTCCCAACACACGAGGTGTTCCGATGTCGATTTCAAATTTTGAAACGCAGAAAAGCGGAGAGAAATCAGAGGAGAAACTTCAAGCCATAGAGAGGCAAACCCGGATCCCAAGGAGCGGGAATCTGGTGTTTTGCGGCGGCGGAGACGGAGAGTCGGGGCAGGGCATGTACACGCTCGAGCAGCTAATGCGAGCGTCGGCGGAGCTGCTAGGAAGAGGATCGGTGGGGACGACGTACAAAGCCGTGCTCGACAGCCAGCTGATCGTGACGGTGAAGAGGCTCGACGCCGCAAAGACGGCGGTGACTAGCGACGAAGCGTTCGACAACCACATGGACATTGTCGGAGGACTCAGGCACCCGAATCTCGTTCCAATCATGGCTTATTTCCAATCCAATGGAGAGAGACTCGTCATCTACGATTATCAACCCAATGGCAGTCTCTTCAATCTTATTCACGGTACGCCTTTTCTCTTCCCTTCCTTCGTCGGTTCGTCCTCTCTGAGGGTGTGTCAAATTAGGGTTTCAGTTTCCAACTCACTGAGTCGCCACCGAGTTCGTGCTCTTAATAGTATCGCTCCCACGTGGCAACCCGTTATTGGCTGACAGAGTCTGTGGTTCACTTGAATTTTTGTTTGACCCATATGGTCTTGTGTGTACGTCTCGTTGGTGTGTTTATGCAGCTTTATCAACTTGAAAACTGGGTGGAGAGACTGATCACATAGCGACAATCGCGGGATTATTAATCATTTTCAGTGTTTTTTTTTTCTCTCCTTCACCGTTTGATGGGTTGAATTACTGGAGAAAGAAGACAAGAAAATTGGAAATCTGCGCTGTTTTCACGTGAAATTCTCGTCTTTTTGCGTCTCGGTCTACGCAACAAAAAAACGAGTCTTTAGCAGATAACATTTCCAAAGTGGGAGCCAGATGAGGAAATATTAGAATTGGACTACGAATGGGAGTTTAGAATGCTCTTGAATCTTTTCTGGTAGCACATATAGTTGTATCAGGAATTTGTCCATACACGTTTGAAGGGTAGTGGACACCTTGCACAAGTCGATTTTGAGTCAGAAATAGGAAACAGAAATCCACCCTTTTAGCGGTGTGGACGCCTTTGCAGTTCTATCTTAGTTTGGTAACTGTGGTTTTTGGTTTTTGGTTAGCTTTACGTATAAAGCAGGCACCTTTTTATGTGGTGGTGGTGGTGTTACTAGACAAAATGTGTCTTCCCATCCTTAAAATTATTCTCCTTGTTCGAGTAACGAATCTAACGACGTTTTCTCTGATGACCCATCTCATGATTCGCTGGAAAATTTTCAGGGTCAAGATCGTCAAGGGCAAAGCCACTACATTGGACTTCATGCTTGAAGATAGCAGAGGATGCAGCTCAAGGACTGTATTACATCCACCAATCCTCAGATTTGGTCCATGGCAACCTTAAATCCACAAACATCCTTCTCGGACAAGACTTTGAGGCATGTTTAACTGATTACTGCCTCAGTGTCTTATCAGACCCTTCAATTGCTCCGGAGGATCCCGACTCCTCATGCTACAAAGCTCCTGAAATCAGAAAATCAGCTCGTAGACCCACTTCTAAATGCGACGTTTATTCATTCGGCGTCTTCCTCCTCGAGCTTTTGACTGGCAAAAACCCATCTAAGCACCCTTTCATGGCGCCTCGTGATATGCTGGATTGGGTTAGAGCTATGAGGGAAGAAGACGAGGTTTCAGAGGACAACAGGCTGGGGATGTTGACGGAAATGGCCTGCGTTTGCCGTGTGACTTCTCCCGAACAAAGGCCGACCATGAGGCAAGTCATTAAGATGATCCAGGAGATTAAGGACAGTGTAATGGCTGATGAGACCGATCCTTGCGGGTACTCGTAGATTTCTCCGGTCAGTTCTTTTTTGTTAAGGGATCGGATCAAGTTCGGAGATTCTGGCAGAGTTATGGCCGTGGAGAATAGAGACCCCCAAAAAAAGTTATATTTTTTAAACACAATCGGAATGAGAAGAGGCAAACAAAAGTTCATTTGGTGCAGAGTGAAAGCGTTGTGTGTTGAACGTTTCAAAGGTTTGTGCATATGTTATCAGGTCAGGTGTATGGATGTATTTTTCCTGAAAGTTTAATTTTTAGAAATTCTATTTATTATAATAATAATAATGTTAAGTTTGTTTGATACAATGATGATGATGATGATCTGGTTCGCATCATAGAAATATGGGGTGAAAATGTGGTGGGGCTAAGAACAATGTGATGTAAATAAAATGTATCCATGTAATGTATGGATAAAAAAAATGAGGGGAACTTTGTAAGGATCCAAAATGTATGTATTATGTAAATAAATGGTTTATGCTAATAATTAGTATGAAAATTAAGAAATCAAATGGATTAAGAATTCAATGAGGAAGAAAGGGTTTTTTTGGGGGGGGGGGGAAA
>NW_010966459.1:197751-232224 GCF_000463585.1 Tarenaya hassleriana
GTTTTTTTGGGGGGGGGGGGGAACAATAATGGGCCATTAAAATCCAAGACATAAGCCCATCTTAATAAAATAGTAACATTACAAGCCCACTTACGTGAGATGGCCTCATAGAGTTTCTTGATAAACCACCCAATGGGCCTTAACAGTCGACCGAAGATCCAGTCATTAACATTTTACAATTAATTAATGGTTCATAATTAAATTAAGCAAATTTAAAATTTAGTGGGAGCTCCCCATATTTTTTTATTAATCTGATTGTGATTTGACTTAACAAAAATTATCTGAAAATACATAGATTTATATCAATCTACCAAATACATACATAAATAAGTTCAACAATTGTAAGTCAGACTATAATTTTATAAATATATAAATTTATTGTTTTATCTTTTGAATTTTCTGGCACTTCTATTAATTTTTTGGAAAACAAAGAATATATGAAGATATATAACTGACTATATACAACTATATGAACTGGACCATTTCCATTCCGACCTAATATATTTCCTATATTATAAACATTACCTAACGTCGATATAAAACAATTTGTTGATATATATGTATATAAATTACAATGTGGTCCATTCTTTTAAATTTATTTGTGTTTTTGCTTTTCCGTGGTAATTGGCGCCATGTTAACGTGCCAACTGCTTCACAGCTAAAAAGCTCATTATTAAATTTCACATGCTCCAAAAAATAAAATCGTGTATTCTATTAAAAATTCCGTATTTTATGTGTATATTTCTTTATTTGTGTAATATATTTACAAGTCGGACAGAAAAACAATACGAATATATATATTGTAATGCCAGGTTTTTCTATAACACCCATATGATAGTATTTATTAATTTATTTTGCGTGTGTTACGAGTCACGGAGGACGGTATTGCTATGAAAGGAACATAAATACTAGTCTATACCATATTGTATATTCTAAATTCATTATATTATTTTTCCTCCTATAGTTCTCTCGAGGCAAATTGCAATTCCTCAACTTATTTAATTACAAATGAATTTATTTTCGGCCAAGTTAGTACGACTTTTTCTGAAAGCATCAAATCGAATTTATTTTTCTGAGCATGAAGGACTTTTCTTGGATACAGTCAAGTGTTCATTATTGAAATCACGAAGAAACAAGTCAATATAAACATAAATATCATGGTCTAAACTTCATTATATGGTGGGACTATAATATCCATTTTGAAGAATATAAATAATCCTTATGATTTATTTTAAAAAATAATTTCGTGAATTGACAACTCGAAAATCCCGAAAAGCAACATGAGGATTGGTCCATCCCATAAAGTCTTTCAGCCAAACGAGATGGTGCTCGAGTCATTGCTACTTAATCATTTTCCTCCAAAATTTTAATAATAATATGCATTTGTATATAAATTATAATGATGTTTTTAAAATCTAACTGAACAACCTACGTGCATCAAACAAAAAAATATTAGAAATTATAAATAGATAAATATCTGTCTATTATTATGATATTTCTATATGAAAAGAATATAAAGATTGTTAATTATATTTGTTGTTCCAAACACCGAATATACACATATACACAGTTTACTAGTTTACAAGCTATTTAAGGAAATGGTATTTACTATTTAGTAGATATTAATTGGGGTCATTATTACTATCATTGTTGGTATCGTTTTTATGGGAATTATTATTATTATTATTATTAATAAAAAGGAGATACCGAGATTCTCCTTGTAAAAATAAAAGGACAGGGAGAGAATTCCAAAGGGACAAAAGCGAGATTACGTGGGAAACAAAAGGACAAAAAGGACAATGTACAATCTTCGTGGCGTCATTGGCGTAGAGATAAAGTCAATCCCTAACGGTATCCACAGAGCCACCGACCACCGACCTAACTTTCGCCTTCGTCCTCCCTCTCCCTCTATGCTTCTGTGTTACATTTTCGCACAACCATACTATATATTATTTATATCATACGCTAACATGGTTTGCTACAAAATGGTCCGTCAAATTTCACGGATCGTTACAAAAAAAATAAAAGATTCACCCAAAATTTGGGTGACCTATTAGTAAAAAAATAAATGTGAAGAGAGATATTCATATATATATATATACTTGCAAGTAGAAAAACATGTGAAAACTTGCGATTTGAACATCTACATAGATTTAACGTTTGTTGGTAAAATGATTATTGGTTTGATATAAATATGTATCATTGGCATATCTGAAACTGTTTGAAATATTCTAACTTAGCTTAAAAATAAATTCAGCCCAGAGTTGATTAGGATTTCATATAATCATGTCAACTTGTACGCATTTTTGGAGATGAACAGAGAAATTAAATAGTTTCTAATCTGGATTAAAAAAATTGAGGAATAATTTTCTTCAAATAATTTGAGTGTTATCGTATGTAATTATAATTCCGGTCAGCAATATAAAATAAAGGAGGGTTTATCATATTTTAATGTTATTTTTTCTTGTACTGTCATGCATTCTTTAAAAAGGCGAAAGTATTTTATAATTATAAAATCTAAGCATCTCCGCCACCTCTCCATCCACCTATCAGCTTAAAAGGCTTCTGTTCCATTAAAAAAAACTCGCACAGTCACCGAATAATTTTTATTTACAGTTTCCTCCCACATTTTTCAATTATACCAAACAAACCCACCTTCAAGGCAGTGTTTATGTCCTGATTTAGCCAAATCCGCTTCGATTCTTTGTCGGTGAATTTGGAATTTTCTCCTCTTCTTCCCCCATCATATACCACCTGTAATCTCTCTCTCTCTCTCTCTCCGACATCCTTATTCCCTGTCCTGGAACCTGAGCATGTAAGTCTCTCTCTTTCTCGACCCAGATCAAGAAACCGGATAATCTCGCAGACCCGGTTGGAAAGTCGGAGACTTTCAGGCGGGATACAGGAGAAACTGACCGTAATGGAGTGCGGGGGAGGAGGAGGCGACGTGGCGAGTACGAGGAAGAGGGAGAGGCCGTACAAAGGGATAAGGATGAGGAAGTGGGGGAAGTGGGTCGCGGAGATTCGGGTGCCGAACAAGCGGTCAAGGATCTGGCTGGGCTCTTACTCCACGCCCGAAGCGGCGGCGCGTGCGTACGACACCGCCGTCTTCTACCTCCGGGGACCCTCGGCCCGCCTCAACTTCCCGGAGCTTTTACCCGTCGAGAAATCCTCCGCCGCCGAGGTCTTGTCCGCCGCCACCATCCGGAAGAAGGCCACCGAGGTCGGAGCTCAGGTCGACGCCCTCGGCACGGCGGTCCACAACAACAGCCACCGTGCTTTTGGTCAAAATCGAGACTGTGGTCTCGGCAACAATGATATTAGCGTTGGTTATCAAAGCCACGAAGAAGAGGAAGACAAGAGGTCGGGGAGTGGCGGCGGGTTGTCGGAGCGGGTTGACTTGAACAAGATGCCCGACCCGGAGAGCTCCGATGATGATTTGGATAGCAAAATAAATTAATTCGAAAAAAAAAAGGTGACAGAGAAGGAATTCTCGGACAACGGTGGCTGTTGCTAAGGTGCGCCGTGCCATTTGTATGAAAACATTAGCTTCGGTACGGAAACTCTCTGTTTCTTCCATCTTCTCTGTGTGTGTTGAAATTTCTCTTTATTTTCTGAAAATTTCAGGCCTTTTTTTCCCATCCGTTTTTTTTTGTAATTCTTTTTTTTTTCCCCATATGGGTTTTGAGGATGATGGAATTTGTAGGCAATCGAGAAGGAGGCTAATTGTATAATACTAATCATTATCGACCGATCTCCTCCATATATAAATCTCAAATTATCATGTCCATTCGTATATATATATTGTTATATGACTGCATAAAACATTTACTGCACTTTAACATATATTAATGGATTCCAAATGGTTACCTCGTGTGTCTTAAAAATGAAATCTTTTAATAAAATCGGCAGTCTATAGATTATATATATGGTGTAATATTTCTGCTAGTAAAATGTGAAATTGGCGAAGAAGAATTGGGGTAAGGAAATTATTATTAGGGGAAAATAGAAAAAAAAAAAAGGAGAGGACATAAAGGTGGTAAATGAAAGGAGACAAAAAAATGGCCTACCATGCCATGATACGATACAAGTTGACAATGCATACCCACAATTTTTTTTTTCAGTTATTAATTTATACAAACTTCATATATCAAATGGATAAGATTTTTGGATCATCGGGTTGTTTTGTTTTCTGCCTCCGCATAAGTGGGCACCATTCAGATTTATATGTTCCATTGGTACGTTATGAGATATATATATATATATATATATATACACACACACACACAATCATACTTGATAATATTATAATTTGCATCACCATTTTCTTTTTATATATATATAAATAAATGGACAACGATGCATGCGAAGGTAAAGATTTTTCGCTTTTATCTCGAGATGGGACAGAATTAGGACGACTTGTTTTGGAATTTTCTTGATTTTTTTTTACCATTTCGCTTTCTCATTGCTTTGTATTGCGATCTGTCACTGTGTGGATATGTACGAACCTTTCGATTCGTTAACTCTATACGGTGATGCCTTTTTTTTTCTAATTCGCAATCACATTACATATAAAAAAAAATACGTTGATGCTTTTAAAATTTTTATTTCATTTTTTCTTTGATTTTCGCCCCCCCCCCTGTTATAATTACATGGTTGTCATGAGAACGTTCGATCTATAGGTGCAAATTTTTCCAATCACATATTTCAATTTTTTTGACGTTATTGAAAAAAAAAGAGGCCATTGCACACGTTATATCATTAAAATCTGTGGAACTATATAGTATTTATTGCAGAAGATCCGGAGCTTGTAGCATCATAAAATCACCACCTACTTTCTTTCTCGGAGTTTATACGTACTGCATGGATTCGATTGATATAAAATATCTATTGAGTTGATTGTGTGTTGTGTGTGTATATGTATTATTTATTTATTTATGTTTTTTTTTATAATCCGGAAGTTCACCGGACTTTTGACCCGACTACATCTCCCAAAAGGCCGGAGAAACCCATGTGAATGCCTTTTTCCACGCTTGGATTTAAACTCAGGATGAGAACATGCTTTGTATGTTCTCTCACCGCTAGACCATCCAAGCTTGGGTTATTTATTTATGTTTCTCATCATATATATCAAATGGACCAATTTTTGATGATTTTTAATCAAACAAAACTTTGATCAAAGTTATCAGCATAAACCTCATAATTAACATAACAACCCAATTACTTATATATATATATATCAAAGTATATATTGAGTTTATAATGTATGCATATATATGCATGTATATATAATAGAATAGAGAGAAGGGAAAATGAAAGATACCGGAGGAGCAAAAGAACACAAGTTGGATAAGTCCAACATGGTGGAGTTTGATTTGATGGGCGTTTGGGATATGTGTTCCCCAATCGCTGTCAATGTCCCTGTTTCTTTGCGATCATTATTCCTCACCCTTTTTCTGCCATGTCTTCCCTCCATATGAACTTCTCTAAATTCCGATTTAGTTTTGTTTGATAACAAATTTTCTTATATAAATATATTTTCGTTTTTAATCAATAAACGGTAGAAGAAGACAAAAATTAATCCAATCCATCTTTGAATTCCTTAGTTGTCACTTATGCTCCCTTGGATTTTCTAAATTTTAAATGACATCAATAAATATTTATTTTGTAAAATCTGAATATTTGTATCTCAATCAAATTTATAAAATACATTGATTTAATTATATATATTGTACGGAATTAGGTATTATGAAACAAAATGCGGCAAGAAAGCCCAGGCCTATTAAATGGGCCATACATATATGTGGGCTTTTATGAGGTACATTAATGGGCTAAGCCCCGAGAATAAGCAATCTACAAAAGGGCCGAATGAGACTGTGTCCATGAAGTCATTCGGAAGACCCATTCTTTATTTTATTATTGGGTCCATCAATACGTAATTCGAAATTGGGCCGTATGATTTTTATCTTATATTATACAAGCCCAATGCATATCCAACGTAGTATCGTTAAAATCGAATTTGGTACGCTACTTGGTACATATATACCTGTCACCTACGTACGGCAACGAATTTCGGTTTGGGTAAACCGGTGGCGGTTCGAGCTGGACCGGGAGCATCGAATAATATTATATTGTCAACCCAAGTTATAGATTACGTGAGAGGAGATTTATATATTTTGATTATATTTCTCTTCACGGAAAAGTACGAAATCCCCCGCGGTCTCGCACGTGCCACGTGACGTGCGGAAGAAAAGGACTCAAGGCTAGTTTCCCACGCTAATGAATGAAGGACACAATAAGTTAAATCCTAATTAAATTTAAGTTACAATTTTGAAATTTTAACGATGACGGGAGATTCTCGAAATCATGACAAAAGGATGACCACATCTTCCACGCTTTCCTGTTCTGTAAATATCGACAACTGACGGAATCTGTTTCTGAATGCGTATATAAACGCATTTCCCGACAGGAACTGGGATCGGCGACCAAACTCCAGTGTCGGAGCTCCGCGACTCATGGGTGAGGAAGCGGAGATTGATCGGTTGCCGTTGGACCTGTTGGCGTTTATATTCTCGTTGACCACTTCCTTCACCGATTTGGCGCAGTACGTGTTCTTCGATACGATCGTCAGATACTTCGTTTTTCTTCTTCTTTTTTTTCATAGATTTTGCTTGGATTTTTTTTTTTGGTTCATGAGAAAATTAAAGACAGAAGTGAATTTGGGTTGGGGGTTTAGGGCAAGTGGGGTTTGCAGGAAATGGAGGAAAGCCGTGAAGCAATCGATGGCGAGAAGAGAGTCTCTGAGCTTTGCTGGGTGGAAAATGGACGACGACTCCACTGCTCGCCTTGTTCATCTCGCTCTCAACCTCAAAGAACTTGACATGTGATTCATCTCTCTCTCTCTCGATCGAACGTTTGGAGTTTGTTTGTTGTCGGTGATCATGATGTCTGGGTTGGGTTTTTGCTGCAATGGCGTTTCCCCTACCAATTATAATGTTCCCGAGAGTTGGAATCTTCGCGGGTTCGCCATGATTGTCCAAGTTTTCGACTTTGGCTTTTGAGATGCCTTTAAGCATCAATTCTCCAGAACTTCTGGGCTGAAGCACATTGGTTTGGTCTGAAAATCATAAAATTTGATTATTTACGGGAAAATTATGGATTGGAGGAGCATCCCCTATCGGGATCGTTCTATCTGTAAACTGGATTTTATGTCGGGAAATCTTTTGATATCTCCGATTTTTTTCCTCCACTACTATGATCTCTGTTGATTGTATGGTGTGGCCATGTCTTGTAATTCCAGCTCGAGGAGCAGGTGGGGTTGCCAAATAACAGATAACGGTCTCTACCAGATAGCCTCGGCGAAATGTGTCGGAAACTTGAGCTCTATATCTTTATGGGGCATGACTGCCATCACAGACACCGGTGTTGTTCAACTGGTATGTCCCATGCTTTCGAGTTTCAGACATGGATTATGTATGAATCTTTGTCATGATCACAGAGAGAACATGCATTGTATGTGATGAATCTTGAATATTCATTCGTTCCATCATCAGAAAGACTCTTCACCTTTTTTTTCTTCCTCTTGAATCGAACATTCTCCAACAGATATCAAGAACTTCCTCCCTGCAACACCTGAACGTGGGCGGAACTTTCATCACTGACGAGTCCCTGTTCGCCATTGCTGGATGCTGCCATCATCTTAAGGTGCTACCATCATTACATAAGAACTTAAACCCCCTTTTTTCTTTTCTGTTCTTGAATATCTATCAATCATTCCCAAGTGTTTTTACCTGTTTGTTCATTATCATCCTCTCAGAGCATCGGCCTGTGGTGCTGCCGCCATGTCACAGAGAGAGGCCTTCTCGCTGTTGTCGACAAGTGCAGGAAACTCGAGTCCATCAACTTATGGGGAACTAGGGTTCCTGTGGATTGCTTCATTGCTCTGCTTTCCATCAGTCCTGCTCTTCAAATCAAGCCCTTCGAGCTGCTCTTAAATGCTCAGAATCCACCACCACTGTTGCATGCTCTGTAGCAAATAACATTGCCCTGTTTGGTTGTGTATTCAAATGTTGATATGCTTGTACATATGATTCCGACATCAACAATTATTTGAATCCATGATATATATGTCAATAAAAGGTCAATACATTGTTTGATCCAATCTTACATGCTCCAGGAAACACACACTCATCTTTTTATGAACTGCGGATGTCTGAAGAACAGAAAGGGAACATTAACAGGGGAAGCTTCCATTGAAACATCACCACAAAACAATCTATATTAGCTTTATCTCTATATATGAAGGCACAAACATTAGACACAACTCAGAAACATACACAATGATGGCGTGACAATATTTGCCTATAAAAATCTGCAGTCTACAAATATCAGAATCGAATCTGAAACTCTAGAGCAGCAGCCATTTCAATCCATACACACGGTTCCTATATGCAAATACTCGAGATATACGGTGAACGAAATGGCTGAATCTACCAAATAGTTGGAGGAATGAGTCCCAAAGCCAGAAACTTTAAAACTGAAAACCCACAAATCTGAGGCAATATCCCGTCCCCCCGAGCATAACATCTCCAAACTGGAAGTGACTAAACATTCTAACCTAAGAGTTACCAAGCGGTTGTGTCATAGCATGAATATCGCCAACGGGAGCCATGACAAGAAGAGGACGATGTGACTTGGAGAATGGATAGGTGACAGTGATTTTGAGAACTGGACCGATCCAGAGAAGGTTCCGGATGTGCCAACTGTTTCCGGAGTTCTTGTCGGGAGAGGAACGTTTTTGCAAGAACCAAAAGGTGCTCCAGGCTGCATCAAAAGGAAAAGATTAACCGAGTCAGTTCAGAAAAGGTTTTGGTTTCTACACGGCAAAATCAAAGGTATACAAGACATTTGATGGTTATACAAGTCGAGGAGCAGAACCTGGCAGGCGGAAATGGTGCTACATCCGCATAAGACCGGTCCATTCATTCTATCCAGAACCTCAAAAACACCCCCTCCATCACTTCTCTGCAATTTGTTTTTTGAACAAAGTTTAGGAGATTCCAAAAACTATCACATTACTTTTGATTTCTTTTTCTCATCTTCTTGGTTGAGATTCAATACCATGTAGAAGTTAACAGCAAGAAAGTTTGGCATTCTATTCCCAGATGCCTTCAAACAGGTTCCGACCATCTCAGCAAGCGGAGCTGAGTGCGCTTCACAAGCTTCTCGTTCAACCGGATATGTGGGGAAGTAATTCATCAGGAAAAGTGATGATGAACTCTTGGATGCCAATGGCTGTGACTCCTTCCTGTTGGGACAAGAACCCCGTTTAACTCCGGGATCCCCAGCTGCACAAACAAAAGGAAATAGCACAATAGAAAAAACACAAAAACCTATTCAGGCAACTGATGTAAATGTCTTAATATGTGATATAGTTTATCGGCCCTTCAACTTACATTCATTTTCAACCATGTATCTCCATTGATATGCCACTCCTTCTTCTTCTTCTTTTGCGGCAACCGAAGTGAAAACCAGAAGCCTGTGATTCTCTTGCACCATTTCAGTCACAGTGGGCCAATCTTCACCTTTTTTGGGCATTTTTAAGACAGGAAACTGGTATTTCTCCAAACCAGCATTAGCAAACAAAGTTGATAGGGCTTTAGGGGTTTTCACGTAGTCCTCAATTATGATGGTAACAATCTCTGTTGGATTCTGGCTGAGGAATGCCTCGACTTCCTTCAGCGTGTTAATGGCAGGTTGCTGATCAAAGAACCTATTCGAATCATTCAAACAGGTAATGCGGATAGCTAAAGATTGAATTCAAAAAGCTAGCTGAAGGCAATTTACAAAGGCGGTAAAGTTGAAACATTGCCCCCGAAACGAATGACAAAGCCAGATGTCGTTGTCGAAGTCATACATATCCAGCATTAGGCCCCTAACTCCATTCTGCAACAAGTAGAATACAAATACACTTAATTGACATAACAATATGTCAATTGACTTATAATATTAAGCAAGCTGAGACAGTAAACAGTTCTCTCCAATCTGAAGCTACCAATTTGGGCATTTCCCTTTTAATTTTCATTCCGTTTCTGAGGAGCCAAGCAGAGGCTTGAGCTTGAATGAAGGTTAATAAGCACATACTCTCAGCTGATTCGTGACACTGTCTTCTTGATTGTAAAATGTGAGCCTTTGGGAGCCTGGCAAAGGCGGCGCATCTACGATGCTGAAGGAATTATGAGTCACTAGCCATGTATACTTGTTGAAAGGCAATCCATTGATCTACACAGACACAGATTATATAAGCTACACAAATCAGAAAGCAGCTCTAACAAAAAGAAACTGTCTACCGATACCAAAATCTCCAAAGAACTCCATCATCAAGTTAAAAGGTGTGTACTTTGAAGCAACCCAGCATTAATTTAACAAATTCACACAAACCCATCATCAAGTTTACAAATCTGGAGAAACCCAATATAGATTTCGGACATTCAGAGGAACCCATCGGATGAAATCTCACAATAGAAGTGGGAATGGAGGCTTGGCCTCTTGTGCAGATTGGGTGAGTTTTCCCAGCGGCAGGACAGTTCCCGCAGTACAAACCCGTGGCACAGTCAGTAGCCGTGGAACACGAATCCAACACCTGAAAATGTGAATCCCTTATAATTTTAGATCAACCCCATGCCAAAAAAAAAACGAGAAAACCGCAGAGATCAACCAGAGCCCAGATACCTGGCAATTGCCATTAGAGCAAGAGGAGGAAATGGAGAAAGAGGGAGAAAGGAGAAGAAGCGTAAGGTGGAGGACGACTGGTACGGCTCTGCATAAGCCTTTGGGGCACGCCGACATGGCTGCTTGCTAATGCAGAGAGAGAGAGAGAGAGAGAGAACCAGCGACAAATCTCAATGATGGAAATCAAAGCAAGAACGAAGATGCACTGTTGTGGTTTAAGACGGGGCAAGAGATTTTTTAGGTGCTAAACGCGGGCTTTAAGGATTTGTTAATCTAAGCTCTAATATTCTATCTTTTCCCAATAAGCCAAGAAAAAGAAAAAGGTGCTTTTTTTCACTCCAAGGTCGAAACTTTTCTTTTCCCTATTTCAAAATTTCCCAACAAAATTCAACAACACAATAAAGAGGGAGCCCCATTCAATTCAAAGTGGATCAACCATAGGCGAAATGTATCATTTAAATTCGTATTAACATAAGGTTATTTTGAGAAAATCTTGTTAGACTGCCATAAACAAATCTTGTATATGTCTTTTTCTCCATGCATGGCAATTGGCAGCTCCTCGCATGCGTAGGACGCTCTTGTTCCTTCACCGTTACATCAAACTCTCGTCATGATTATAATATTTATGTATATATGTATATCAGTGAAAGAACTGGTGAATATAAGAAAATTGTGTAGTAATGTATAATAATAATAAAAAAAAAAAAGGTCGGACCAGAATGTTTTAATGGGTTAGGTAGGTGTTGATGTTTCCTTTACCAGGCTCTTTAAGTGTCGATCAAACCCGAAAACGACGAAAATATGTCCAACTAGAAACAATTATGTTGTTCCTTCGGACTTAAGTATGTCTATACAACTATATATATATATTATCTAAGATGGAAACAAATCTTTGAAGGTTCTCCATTCATCAATAAATTAATTTACTTACGGCACTATAATGATAAAATTATTTCATCTTCTGTCGAGCTCAATAAATTAATTTACTTCGGGTTAAAAAGTATTCGACCGCTTTACATGTGAGACCCGAAAGTCGAACGAGAATCTGAATTGATTTGGATATGCAAAGATCTATCGGATTGTACAAAAGATCCTAGGGGTTTTTTTGGTAAAGAACATCCTAGGGTTTTAGTCTTTGAGTTAATAATTTAGATATATAGCTCGGTTATTTTCAAGTTTCAGTTTCTCATGAAGAGATTGAGTTTACTCCGTTAATTGAACTCATAGGGACATTATTATAATTGGTTTAGGTTTATGATATTTTATTTCCTTTTTTATATATTTTTTTGTTATTCTCCCGATATATATATAATATATTATATGTCACACGCCTCTTGCCCTGTATTTTTCGTCTCAAAGCCTCTCAAGGTAAAACAAAACCCTAATTATGTTTGTGTTTATTCAAAAAAACCCTCGATCGCTAATCGTCTTTTTTTCCTCTTAAACTAATGCCTTTTTGTGAATTTGTTATCGAATTCGTCGCATCGACTTCACCCGATTTTTTCTCTTCCGTACGTTTGTCGTCTCTTCATATTTGCAGAGATCGTAATTGCATCGACAATGGCAGATATCCCTCGCTTCAATTCCCACGTAGGTTATTGTCAATTATATACATATATTGACCGTATTCGCTTGATATTTGCGAGCCTTTACATACACAAATATATATATGTGTGTGTGTGCGTGTGTGTTGATCAACAATATATATAATATTTGATTCACTCATATTTGTATCGAACCTTATGCTTAAATACGCGCGCAGACACATTCGACGGAAGCAAATACTGCAAGAGACGGTGAGATGAACGATGGCTCGGACCAGAACTCTACAAGCCGGTCCGTAACTGTAAGTAAAAACAAGAAACTGCCTGAGAATTCTCTCGTCTCTTATATATATATATATCTCGTCCCCTAAACGAATATCTGTTTCTTTGTTTAAAATCTTTTTTTTCTTTTTTTGGTTAAATTGTGTTCAGAGCCATCAAATAAACGAAGGACCGAATTCATCGACCGGTGCTAGTGTATACAATTTTTCTTATTACGCGTCGGGAATCCATCCTTCAGTCGAACCAAGCCGTCCGCGGATTCGACGTCAAGTAATGAATTCGATCTTAACTATTAATCTCTCACTCAATTTGTATCATCGCATGAGATTATTACATATTTTGATTCGAAATTTTATAATTGCAGGGAGGTGAGACGGATAATGAGGAGGCGAATAGTGGCTCCGACCGAAACTATACAATATCTTTGCGTTCTAGGCCTAGGGGAGTTCACATCTTGCTGTCTGTAAGTGTGTGTGTATATATATATATATATATAATATACGGGTTTTGATCTGATTTCTCGGGGATATATATTTTTTGTTGGAATTTTTTCTGTGCAGCCGCCTTCCACAAATGGAGCGCCTATTTGGGAAGTGGTGAACACAAGGAGTACGATCTGTACGGGATGCGGACATGAGGGGTTTCCGTCCGTTGTTGACGGGTTTTTGTACTGCCAACAATGCGGATCTCCAGCTACCATCAGCAATGGCGGCGGTTGGGTGAGCCACACGTGCCGTGGAATGAATGAGCAGATTTGAATATTTATCATTCTGCATCGTTTTCTTGATCTCTGATGGCATCGAAATTGTTTTGCAGATAGATGAAGATTCGGACGACGAGATAACGAGTTACGAGGAGTTAGTTGAACTGCAGGAGAGGCTCGGGAATGTCGGCTCCGGACTTAGCGATAAAACCGTCGAAGAGCTCCTGTCTCGGTACAAGTATCAGTACAGCGAAGAGATTTGTTGTATCTGTCAGGTCAGACTATATATTTTCTTGATTTTGATTTTACATTTTTATGGTTAGCTAGAGAGTGTATGTATATACGGATAACGTGTTATATACAGGAAACATATAAAGCGGGGGAGGATGTGGTGAAACTGGAATGCCGTCACATGTTTCATTACAGCTGCATCAAACGCTGGCTCACGACCAAGAACTCGTGCCCTCTTTGCAAGAACGTCGCTCTCAAGAAAGACAGTTGATTGCCTTATATATATATTAATTAATCCAAGAATGTTTTATTTTATTTTATTTTTTTATTTTTTTGGTAACGGGTATTTTATTTTATTTTGGTGGTAGAGATGATCACTAATCCAAACGGTTCTGGTGTTTTGATGATATGTTCTGTTCCTAAGTTCTTGCATTTACCATGAATAGATTCAGATTATATTGGTTATTTGATTTGGTCGATCGGTTTAGCGAAAAATGGAAGAAATCTTGCGATAATGGCACATTCTAATCCTTGATCAAACGAAATCATGGCACGGCACGCTTGGACTGATTCACTAGTAATTCATTTTTTTTTCAAGTCTATATCATGTTTTTGGAAATATTATTTGGTATTGAATCAAAGAATACAAATGACCGTATATATACAACACCAGTACGCATCTCATACGAAAAAGAAGAAGATACTTTGATCATTCACATCAAGTCAACAAATGGTAAATCCAACAGAAGGAATTACTAATCCTTGATCAAACGAAATCATGGCACGGCACGCTTGGACTGATTCACTAGTAATTCATTTTTTTTTCAAGTCTATATCATGTTTTTGGAAATATTATTTGGTATTGAATCAAAGAATACAAATGACCGTATATATACAACACCAGTACGCATCTCATACGAAAAAGAAGAAGATACTTTGATCATTCACATCAAGTCAACAAATGGTAAATCCAACAGAAGGAATTATAACCGTTGGATTTGATGAGCCTCTCGAGGAAAAAAAAAAAAAAAAAAAAAAATTGAAGGGGCAGCCCCAGGCCAGAATGCGTGTACGACTCTCTCCCGTTTTTTTCTTTTCTAATCACAGTCACCGGACGGTGACCCAATTCCCCGTCACAGACCAGTCAGGGATGAAGTCAGTTGCCAGGCTGCCGATTCTCTCCTCCGGCCAATCCAACGGCTGAGATCGCGTCTGTGAATCCAACGATTCTGAATCCCAGTCGGGGAAATCGAATGGCCCTTTGGGTGACGCCGAAACTTCCTCTTTCTTCGTTTCCACGGCGAATTCTTCATCCAGTTGATGATCATCATCATCATCGTGTCCAAGATCGACGGCTACGAATGGATGGCACAAAAGCATCTCAGCCGTCCATCTCTTCTTTGGATCTTTAACGAAGCACTTGGACAAGAAATCTCTTCCCACTTCCGACAACTCCTCTGGAACCCTCGGGGTTTCGTCTCCAACACCGATGCGCATCAACAACGACATGAAGTTCGAGTTTTCCTTGAAACTCCATGCCGTTTTGCCGCTAAACATCTCAACTACGGCGCATCCGAGCGCCCACACGTCCGCTTCTGATCCGTACTCGTTGTCGTTCACAGACTCCGGCGCCATATACAACGGCGTCCCTCTGATCTTCGTCCCTTCTGACGCCGTCTCTTCTCCGTCAACAACTTTTATCCTCTTCGCAAGCCCGAAATCAGCTATCTTAACGGCGCCGTTACCGAACATTAGAATATTCCCGAGCTTTATATCGCAGTGGGCGAAGCCACTCGCGTGGATGTGACGCAGTCCCCGGAGCACCGATTCGGTGTGGCGGCGCACGGCGGATTCCGGTAGACCGTCGGATTTCTTGACGTGGGTCGCCAAGCTTCCCCTCGAAGCGTACTCCAATAGCAGATTGTAGATCTCCTCACCGTTCTCCACCGTCCGATCGTCGCCGAAGCACCGTACGATCTCACGGCAGTGACCGAGCTGATCCAGCACCGATTTCTCGTTCGCGAGCGAGGCGGCTCCGTATTTTTCGGCGGACTTCACGGCCATCAATGGCGGGAATTCACCGGAATATTTGTTCGCTGGCGTCGCTAAGCTCACGGTGGCGAAGCTCCCGTATCCGACTGTCTCTCCTCGAACCCACTTCATGGATGCGATTTCTTGAGGAAATTAAGGAAATTTTGCTGTGGGGTTTTAAGATTTGGGTGATTTATGAAGGAAAGTTTCTAATTTTTTTCTCTGTGCGTGTGGATGTCCTTGGCGAGAAGGAAAAGAAGAACAGAGCACGGAGCTGGTGACTGTTGTTTGTGCCTCCTCGCGCGAGTTCCTCTTTATATAGTGATTTTTTTTCCTCGGAATTCGAAACGTGTTTAATAAATTCCCAGTTTGAATTTGTGGGGATGATTAATGCACGTGACGAGTGCTGATATTTCTTGGTTGGACTGCCAAGAAAACGGAATAAACTAATGTGCACTGCTTATTGTATAAGAATAAAATGTATTAAGAAAAAATATCATCGCACCCTTGCTATCTTTCGCTGTCCCACGGGGTACAGATATTTTCCACCACTGATAATTCTGTAACATGTTTGATATTTAATCAATGAGAATTATAATAATTGTCGTAATAATTATTGTTATCGTTATAAGCGTTATTGCTCAGTGAGTTTATCTTGAATTTGCGTTAACTCAGTTTCATTATATTACTAATTAATTTGCGATTCAAAACATCTATGCACGAGATATTTTATCATAGCACACTAGATCAACCATGGTTAAAAATATATAATTATCTTTCTATGTTAAAAAATCATATATCACGATTTTACGCTATTTATTTTCAAACAGCCGCAGGTGAATATTTCCTGGATATCGGAGTTTTTTCAAATAAATTTTGAATCTAAGTGAACATAAATAAACAAATAAGGAAGTAGTCTGAAATTAATGTTTATATTTAATAGCAAAATTTTTGTGTTCAACATTATTATTTATTTATTTTTCGTTTGGAGGTCGGATACATAAACTTTAAAAATGGCTAAAATTGTAATGAAAAATTGAACTCAAGTCTTCACTTGTATATATAGCAAAATACAATGAAGTATACTAAAAGGATAAAATCTATATTAAATCCTAACAATACTGATAATATCTTCCTATAGATTCGGCAAAACGATATTTTATTCTTGACATTCCCTCATGCCATATTCTCTGAATTTATTTGATATGTGATATGTACAAGTAACAGCTGAATGGGCGTAAAACTTTGAAAAAATCAAAATGTTAATCTTGAATTTTGGTAAGACAAGTGGGCGCAACATACACAATGCTCCTGCCACTTTTTGTTATTTCGATTCCCTACCGGATTATCACGTGTTCGTATATTCTTAAGTATACGACTATAGTGTAGTGTGTATGTATCACTGTATCAGTAACATGGGTGGGTCTTACTCTATGGACCATATACACACACATATATGTATTATAAGCTATGTTTGTTGGTCAATTCAAGAATCAACCCTTCTCCCTTTGGAAAACACTTTTTTTTTCCTAATATTTTATTTAACTTCCCCGCTCAATCCCCAAGAGTCTCTCCCTTTCCAATAGTATGTTTTATATAGTTAGAGTTGTGGCAATAGATTATGTACCATTCCTCATATTTAGACCATCCCTCACATTTAGGAGGTGTCAATTTAGTTTCTAGGCCCGACCTGACCTTATCCGAAAAATATCTGGTTTCGGTTCTAAATTCTCCAGTTCGAAAAAAAATCAGATTTTTGGACCAAGCTCAATTCGGATTTTCGGGACCGATTTGGACCGGTCTCAATTCGAGTTTCAAACCCGATTTGAGACGATCCAAAAATCCGATATTTTTTTTAAATTAAAGAAAAATATATATAATTACAAATGAATTTAACGGACCGGTCTAGACTTCAGGTTTGGTTATATAAGTCTGAAAAAATCATTTCAATCTTGAGTCCGAAACTCTCGGGCCAAGTGTGGGCTCGGACCGACTGGATTGACATCCCTACCCACATTGTCTTAGAAATCGATTCGTTTTGACATTAAGAATTATGTTTATAATACTTACTAGCTTATATCTAGTTGGTGGGACAACTTTTACGATTTACTGCGTAGTACAAGATACACAGAACTAGCTGTAAATTATCTGTTTCTGTGAATATATATGAAAACATATAGATGAATAATATAATTTTTTTTATTAATTGGACTAGAAATTGAGAGCCCGGAATTCAGTGAAGTCGTCACATGCATGCCGAGTCTTATTCTATTTTTACCCATTCCGATTTTGATGCCCCAATAAAAGTACAGACCCAACTTTACCCGACAACGACTCCAATCATGTTTCTATAGTTATCATTATTTTATCACCACTAATGTAATCATACATTCTAGATATTACGGTTATTTCCTCACGGCAAGTATGGGCGTGAAATTCTAGATCATTTTTTAAAATAAATTCTGATTTTTTCCTTAATTAAAACCATCTGATTTGAAGAATAAATATTTATAATCTTTTAACTTTTATATTTTTTTAAAAAATGAGAAAAAAGGTAAAAAAAATCGTGAATTATTAAGTATATTTCAAAAAGTTGGTCTACAGAGGAATCCCTAGGTAAGTTGGTTAAGGAACATGAAGGGAAACTATGAGATCGGGGTTCGATTTTGCTGCCTCTTTATCTCTCACTTGTTACCTATCAGTTACGGCTGCTTTACCTCCTACGTATATATTGTAGGTTCGTATGTGTAGTTTTGGATATTTTTCTTGATCTGCGATGCTGTCCTGATACCGTCTTCGTCTAGCCTATTAGCTGTGAAGCGTTACGGTGTCCGGTATCCGATACGAAGGGTTGTAGGATAGGTTTTTCGACGTATAAAAAAAAAGTTGGTCTACGTGAAATGTTGCATGTCGGACGAAATTTCATTGAAAGCATTTGCGGCGCACGTCACAGTTAAAGAAGTATTGATTGATGACAGGCGTTTATTTTGATGAAGCTTTATCGATATGATTGACGATTTCTAGAAAAGAGATAACATATGCATAATTTATCAAAAAATAATAAAAAAATAACATATGCATATTTATTGCATAGATATACGTGCGTGTGTACGTAAGCATATATATGCCCAGGTACAGTATAGAGGGTCCAAATGCGCCGCCCGGGAAATAGTGAACTTCCATATAACTGATTGTCATGAAAAAAATTATAAATAAATAGAATTAATATATTTATTTTCCTATGGAAGGCGCAAGGAAAACTGCTGACGACTGAAGTCTTTTCCTCTGGCGAGTTGCGGCTCTGATTCTTTTTTTTATTCAAGAAGACACTGGAAGAATGATTACGCAATAGTTACACGATTCTCGTTGATATTTATTGTTATATATATATATATATTAAAATAAGAAATTATAAAATAAAGTGAGCATCACAGCAAAGGAGAAACGCTCGGCCATCGAGACGTCAAATTGCGGAATCAAAGTTCAAAATCTCCCCTTTTCTCTATTATATTTTTCATTAATTTCCAAAAAACTATAAATAGAATAGTCGTTGTTTCAGAATAATTACTTGTTTTAGATTATTTTATATTTAAAAAAAAAGAAAAAAAAATCACATATATCTTTATTTAATAATAAAATAATATTATCATTAATAAATTATTAAAATTTGATAGGTATAAAATTGAAAACTATCGTAAAAATATATTTTTATAATGTAGAATGATAAATATTTTAAAATATGAAAAATAATCTAAAACTACAAATATTTTGAAACGGAAAGAGTATAAAACAATCATGAAATTTATAATTTTATATAAAATTATAAAATTATAAATATGATTTAATAAAGATATATAGAATTTTTTTAATCTAGAAAAAAAATCTAAAATGATATCTATTGAGAAAGAGGGAGTACTATCTGTTCTGAACAAAAAAAATTAAAATATAGATATGTTTATTCTGATACAATATTAAATTTTGAATGAAAAACGAGACAAGGAAAAGAGTTGTAAAATAATTATCTTTGCAACCAGCAATTAAACGAAATAAAATAAAAACAAAATCAAAATACCCAACCGGAATTATATAGTCTAATCTAAATCGGGCATTATTAAGAAGTCATACATTGTAGCAGCGTTTGCTTTTGATGAGTCATTTGACCACTTTTTTTTTCCTAATCATTTTTCGCCGTTGTTGCTTTTGTAATCAAAATAAAAATAAAATAAATATTCCTAAGATTCCTCTGAATCCGGCGTTACAGTCTTTTTTCAACCTTCCGCGTAATGTATATAATATTAATATCCTAATATATTTATACAGAGAAAATTTGATTTTATCCACTTTGGTATATATCTACGTTTTGATATTTAATTCATAATGATGGATGTTGGATTCCCAGTTTGTAGTATTTTTTGTCTATAATATACCCATATTATAAACTTCATGAAGCTCTTTTTTTTACATGTTTTTAAGTTTCACCGTAATTTTAGGTCCTACCAAAGCATATCAAAATTTTAATAAACGTATATATCGATGCAAATAAAAAAAACACGTCATTTACTGGTTAAAATCAATAAAATACATAGGTAGGTACAATTTAAAATGAAATAAATTTCTTTAATATCACAATAACTATTTCGTTATGAAAATTTCAAGGCCGTCAGGGGAAAAAAAGACTTATCTACAAGAAATTGGAGAGGAAAAGTTAGGAATTGTGGATATGACCCCACCGCTCATTCAACTTGGAAGATTCACTGAACCCGATCATAAGGGCTGCCCCCATCCATACATAATATATATATATATATATGTATATATTCATAAAATAATAAATAACGGGAAATCTATTGTTTATGATTGATTTAAGAATTCGTGTTAAATAATTTAAATATGTGGGAAACCATCGTCGTAACATGGATTAATAAGGCAGAACTGCAATAAAATATCATTTTATAGAAATAATATCAAAATTTTAATTAATCGTCGCAACATCTAACTATAATTTTTTTATTAGAAAAAATGAAACTTAAGCCATGATAAATTAATTTTATCCGATTTGTTAGCACGTACATATTATATACAGGCTGTTTATAGTTATGATGAGAATAAACAGCGGGTCATGGTTACCGTTTAAAAAAAAAAAAAAAGAATGGCCCTTCGGGAGATGGAAGGGCCAAGTCAAAATCAAAAGAAGAAGACGTACTGTTACGCCTTCGCTAATTCAGTTTAGGCAAATCCAAATCAGCCGCCCCGCATAAGTTCACGCACTTTAAAATTTAAAACACGTGTTTTTTTAATATTCAAATACAATACACGATTGAAAAAAAAAAACCCGAACATTCTTCAACATGCCAACTGTCTATTTGTTTGAATTTTTCAAAACAAATCGCCGCCGTTTTGACTGTTCCTATATACGTTACAAAGGGTTTACATCAAAGGGATAGTTGGGATTATATTATCTGAAGGGTACACGTGCATGTACTCTAAAATTGAACCACGTGCTTATATAAAAACAGCTCATTGACAGAAATCCCAAAAAAAAAAAGAAATTTGGGCCATCAATGTAAGCTTATTTTTCAACCCATTTGAGTACAGGCTTTACAGATTGTATTTTATTATAATATTCGTTGTGAGCCCATAATCGACAGTCCAATATTAGAAGCTGGGCCCCAAAAGAAAATATTATCCGACCATATTTGTGGTGGCTAATGCTATTTCCTTGATCAACAATTTAATTACTACCTAAGTGAGAAAAACGTTGGATTCTAAAACCCCATCATGGAAAAAAAAAAAAAACAAAAACAAAACCACAACCTGTTTCAGACGAAAAACATCTATTCCAGTTTTATAATTCTACGTTCCCAATACACATATTCCATCCACGCATGTATGTATATATATAAGCATACATGCGTAGAAAAGTACAAAGACATAAACACAGGTGCTGCAAGGGAAGAAGGAAGAGAGAAATAAACCGACATGGCTTGCCACAGCGAGTTTTCGGGTGAAATGGAGAAGACGGACTCAGTTGACGTCGGAGTCTTGGAGACAAGTGGGCCGAGCTTCCGCCGACCGTTCCTTCTATACGTGCTCTCCGTCGTCGAGAAGATTTTACGTCTACGTCCCGTCTCCGGGCTCTTGTCTCTCATCGGCTCTGCCACTGAATTCTTATTGAATTTCTTCTCCCACAACACCTTCTCCAATGTCTTCCTCCGAGGTATAATTAATTAGTCCCCCTCTCTAATTAATTGGTCGTGTATTTTTCTCATGCATGCATTTTCTTTTTTTCCCTGAAATGTATAACAATGCAGGAAAAGTGGTGATACATGTGAAATCATGTCCACAATACGTGTCCATGATAGGCCATTTGGACAAGGAATAAGCTTGGACAAGGCGATAGGCATAGATACTACGCCGCATTGTGCATCATGGCCTCTAAACTCGTCTACGAGAACTCTGCCCGTATCAAATACGTTGTTCAAGATCATCGGAAGGTCCGTACACTTGTATATATATATATATATAATTATATATATCCTAATTTTCTTGAAAAATGGAACAGAGTAAAGTGTTGATATATCGTGCTTTTTCTTGCAGATGAAGTTCTTGAGCTTCGATATCTACTGGAACGGTAAGTGTATGTGTACGGACTATAAGTATCCACGCACGTTTTATAAATTTTATTCATTTTTTGTCCACATGCATGGCGTTTTTCCTCGTTTCCTTGGTTTAACTACGTGTTTCGGCAGAATATATGAAAAAGGACGAAACACAAGCGTTCATGATGTCGGACGGCGAGGAGACGATTGTGGTTGCGTTCAGAGGAACAGAGTCGTTCAACTCCGATGATTGGTTGACTGACGTTGACATCAAGTGGTGGAATCTCCCAGGAGTTGGGAGGATCCACGGTGGATTCTTGAAAGCCCTCGGACTTCAGTTAAATAACGATTGGCCCAAACACCCCCTCCCAAACCCTAATCGTAAGTGCCCTCTAGCCTACTACGACATCAGGGACAAGTTGAAATCTCTGACACGTCAAACTCCACGGACCAGATTTGTCGTAGACTGGTCATAGCCTGGGTGGGGCCCTCGCGATCCTGTCCGTGGCTGTGCTCATAATGCACGGCGAGGTCACGTTGTTGGAGAGGCTCCAAGGAGTTTACACGTACGGACAACCTAGGGTTGGCGACTCGAGATTTGCAGAATTTATGGAGAACAAATTGTAAAATACTATAGGTTTGTGTATAACTACGACATTATTCCTAGGTTGCCGTTCGATGATAAGGACTTGATGTTCAAAGACTTTGGCACGGGCATATATTACGACCGACGCTATGAAGCAAAGGTATCATTAGAAAACATTCCACATTTCGATATGAAACACACCAAAAAAAATCCTCATAGGGAAATAAATAATCTTACGCAATATACATATATATATATGTATGTATCTCAATACAATTTTTTTTTTTCATAATTTGAAAGTTCATCGGGCCTTTGACCCGACTACATCTCCCAGAAGAAAGAAGACTGGGGAAGCCCATGTGAATGCATCTCTCTACACTTGGATTTGAAACCAGGATGAGAACATGCACGTTCTCTCACTACTAGGCCATCCAAATTTGGTTTCAATACAAAACATTTTTGTTTGGTGGTTTAGGTTTTAAAGGAATGAAGATCCAATCAAGAACTATTTTGACTGGCGATTACTAAAAAAAACTTAAATGTATAAATGAAGTTGTTATATTAATGAATGATCGAGGAATCGTATGGAAATGTTTTTGTCAAAAAAAGGTGTGAGGAGTTTGTGTATTTAGAAAGCGTTTGGTATATAACAATGCAAACATATTATATATAGGGATAATATATATGCCTCAAATAACAATTCCAACAGCAACATCCCTTTTTTTTTTTTTGGTAATGGTTGGTTGTGATCATAACATATGCAAACAATTTATTTATGAGTGTAACCAGCTGTGGACTGTCCAATTCATTTCATCTAACTAAATTATTTGAAAGGGATGATTAATTAGAGTTAGGTATCGTACACACCTTATATTTTTGGCTGAATTTGTATCATTTCCCCCAATAATTGTTCAGTGCCATGTCATCAACACGATTTTAGTTCGCAAATATTATTTTTCGTCTCGATTTTAAATGGGTTTGGAAACATGAAAATCATTTCCACCATCTCCAAAAAAAAATGTGTCACCAACTTTTTTTTTAAGGTGCAAGCCACGTAAGACCAAAACGACAGAGAAAACCGAGTAAGAACCGAATATTTAACAGATTTTGCCAGACAGTAAATTAAAATTCATAAAATCAATTACTTTTTAAGAATTTTCCGAAATCGTATACTAACGTTGCGGTAAAACGACGTCGGTTCTGCCATTGTTAGGACGTGACCTAACAAAAACGGATCCAAATTTGGACAGTTTAATCGGTTAAAAAAGATCGTCGTTCCGTTCCAAATTTAAACCTTACATTTGGACAATTAACGTATAATCCAAAACATATGGTTGATTTCTGAATCCGTAATTAATCTGAACATTGGTCAAAGATATTTGGTTACAAAAAATTCAGAGGGAAACCGATATACGGTCGGAATAAGAACTGAATATTTAACAGATTTTGCCGGACAGAAAATAAAATTCATAAAATCAATTAGTTTTTAAAAAATTTCCGAAATCGTGTGTTGCGGTAAAACGACGTCGGTTCTGCCATTGTTAGCACGTGGGGCCCAACAGCATTAGTGTTTGTCACACGTGTGTTGATGCCGATCTTCGAAAGCTAAACAAATATTATTCCGTAAATAAAAAGCCCCACATTGACATTAATGTACAAATTCCCGATTTTATTAATCTTTCCAATTTTCATCTCCTGTTTCTTTTTTTTTTTCCATCAGTGACAAAAATAGGGGAAATATGTAAAAGATTACAGTAACTTATACGTGTTTTGTATGCGATTAAGGAGATTCATAATGAGGGGAAAAGAATCACGACCGGGAAACGGACTCGACCAGTTCCCCGATACGTTTGAGGAGCTCCGGCGAGAGCTTCTTCGTCGGTTTCCGCTCCTTCTCCGGTCGGGAATCGAAGCATAAAGCATCGGAAACTTCCTCCGAGCTCCATCCGCCTCTCCGGAGTGACTCCGAGAACCGACCAGCTTTCAGAAGCAGAGCATCGAGCACCGCTCTGTTGTCCAAAATTACCATTTCGCCCTCCAAGAACCCCGACGACGACACGTTGATGACGTCATTTATGTCGGACTCGCTCCATCCGCCTTCTCTCAGCACCGACCCGATCCGATTGACGTACTCCTCCACCCATTTCGGAATCTCGGATCTGGGCAGGTCCGAGTACCAGTCCGGCGACGATGAATGTGACGACGACAGCGAACACGCCGAGTTTCTCCGGCGGCGATCCATCGCCGCGTCACTCCAGAACTCGACCCATCTCGTAGCACCCGACAAGTTTGCCCGACCCGAATCCGAGCTACTCCGGGAAAAATCCGAGGATGATCCGGCGGATTTCTCGCTCATCGGACGGATGATCCCCGGGCTCAACTCGGAGCACCGGAACACAGACTTACGCTCAAAGAAATCGGATAGATCCGAGCCGCAGCAGAAAATCCGGGTCTCGTCGACGAAGAAAACCGGGTTACCCGCCAAAGACGGGTTACAAGGGATGTAACAATGACCGAAAATTGGGATCATAAGAGGAGCTCTTCTCAGCGAATTTCTTGCGACCCGCAACGCCTTCTCCGGGTTGGCGGGTCTCGAGCCCCAGGACTTGCACCAAAGGGTGTTTCTCGCGATCTGGAAGGACACGGCGGCGATGGGGAGATCGACCATGGCGCGGAGGTGGAGGCGCGCTCGGGGAGACCACCAATCTGGAAATCCTGCGGCAGAGGGAACGCCGGCGGAGAGAATGGCGCGGAGGTCCGGCGGAAACGTGAACCCAAACTCGGCCTCGGCCCGAGCGAACTCGGCATCGGACAAACCCGGTTGCACTTGGATACCCGAACTCCTCAAGTGGGCGATTACTTTGTTGGCTAAAGTGGAAAAAGAGGTGAGACTATTCCTCACCGGAGGAGTTGACGGTGCGGCGGCGCGGGCTGAGAGACGGCGGAGGGCGGCTGCGTGGGCCGGGCTCAGACTGGCCATCCTCCGATCCACGTCGACCATTTTCGCACCGAAAACTGATGTGAAAATATAGTGGCTTTTGAGTTATGGGGTTTGAGATCTGTGTGATGGCGAAGTGAAAAAGATGACCGGAAAATCGGAAAGGAAAGAAGCGCAGAATCTAGAGAGAGAGAGTGAGGGACCAAAGAGGAACTAAACTTCCTTTATTTATAGCTGCTTCGTGAGGGCCGTCTTTTTCTCATGCGTTTCTTTTTTTAAATAATCTTTTCCACTTTTCTTTGTTCTACTTAAGCACGAAATATATAATATTTAAATACAAACCGAATTAAAAATATGCATGCGTTGATTATTTTCGAAAATGATTAGACAGAATGGTGAACGGAAAAAAAACAAAACAAAAACAATATATGAGATAGTGCGAAGACATAACATATCCAAAAAAAACAGTATTGATAAAACTTCTTCTTTTTTTATAAAAAAATTCAACTATTTTATATATAAAATAAACTTTTGTAAACAAACGAAATATTTCTCCCCATGTATATTGTGTAAGTTGACTTCATGAATTATGGAAGTGTAAAAGGGTAGGTCTTATATATAAGGGAATCCAGATAGAGATATATATATATATACATTTTAGAATTTAACATCTTACTTAGTGTTATACTTTTCGATAACTTATTTAAATATTGTTAATGTATTTTCGATAACTTATTTAAATATACTTTGTCCATTTATGTATGGAGTTTCGCTTAGAGTTGTCTCTATTCTGTAAATATTTCTATTCTGTAAATATTAAGACTTTTGTTTTTTCCTTAGGTATTAATTCAATCACATTACATCAAAAAAAAAAATATAATCCTTTTATTCCAACAAAAATCTACACCATAGAAAATGCCTTAGGTGCTAATCAAATCAGATACCTTTCGAATCGCTCACTTCGTGACTGTTAATAACGGCTCTTATCTCTTCTAAGCACAAAGGGACCCACTGCAAATCATTGTCTAGATTTCCACCCCGGCTTGTCATTTTGCTAATACAATGTATAGTAAATTACATGATTTTTTTTTTATAAAAAAAAATTATCTTTGATTTATGGAATTCTTTGGAACATTTACTAACACACATCATATAATATAGGTTTTGTCGCTAGTTTTTTTCCCATTGATTGTCATGTCATGTCTATAAAAGAAAATATAAGTAATTGGACATAAAAGCCACGCTTGATCGAGATTTGTCCCGTCTGAGGAGAGCATGATAGATAATTAAGAATGGTTTATCAGGGACATAATTGTCTTTCCGCACTGTTTAATCACTCGCCCTTTTCCTTGCCTTTGTGGTCGCATTGCCAATTGATTGTATATTTTCTTTGGATTCATCAAATTTAATATCAGTTCGATTTTTTTCTTCGTATATTTTTAGCTTTTTATTTTATTTACATAAATATTTTTTTTAGGTATCTTCCAAATTTTACCTTTTTTGTCGGCTATTTAGACTTTATTTTATTTTTATTTTTGTTCGAGTTTAATGAGACCGTTGAAGCATACAATCTTTGGGGGCCGCAGTTAAAAAAAAAAAACCCGTCACGCGTCTCGGTGGACTCACATCACATGCGATCATACTCGTGGACGCATCTAAATTTACATATATGATTAATTTAATTTGTTTTAGATAGTGAATTAAACAAAGTTTACTATGTCTCCTGTTCGTTATACCATTGTCTAAGCGGACGGAATGATCGAATCCTATGTATTATGGATATATCAAGTATTTTTGGCCCTATATAATGCATATAGAACATCTAATTCTTACGATTTTACATAGAAAATACATTAAAATTAAATTTAAATTTTTTATAAATATCTAAAAATACTTTTATTAAGTATGGTATAAAAATTGATATAAATAATTATATTCTAAAGTAATATAAATGAACAAAAATGATATAAAGAATTTGATCAAAATGTATAAATTTAAAAAAATAAATAAAAAGATTAATTAAATCTTTTATATTTAAACTTCCCATAAAATCATATCACATTTTTTAGATTTAGTTAATTCTTTAATTCTTTTTCTTAAATATTCGATACTGAGATTCTTTCAATATGAGAAGATATAATCGAATAAGTAATTATAATTTAAAAAAAACCCAATAAAATTAGAACTAAAAAACATTAAGTCATTTTAATTTATATTTACATGTAGAAGATGGAAAGAGAAAATGATTTCTGCAAAACATAATAGTTTGATAGATTTTATTATTTATTTTTAGATTTATATACAAAATTAAGATAATATGCTCACAAGTTCAATAAAACATAACAAAAATGATGGGCATTAAATATATTTGAAATTAAAAATCTCTAAAAACTAAACTATAGATAAAAACAAAATAAACGTTTTAAATTTATAAAAAAAAAATGAAAAATTGAAGGAAGAAACCCCTGAATGTAGGGCCCTCCTGAAGTCCCTGTGCATTTTTATAATTATAACTATACGTACATGTATATGTTTTTATAATCCAATTCATAATTTACATAGTAGTAAATACCTATAAACATACACGCTTCCAAACTCCTTTTTTTTTTTTTTGCAAAGACATAAATCCGGCAACTTCGAGTTGCAATGCAAATTGTCTGTAATTATGTGTTTTGTAATGATAGCTGTTTATATCCGGAAACGTTATAAGTGGTTGCTTAGACTACACGAAAATTTATTTTGCATTCAAGTAAAGATGATTTTATTTGCAACTTGGACGATAATCAACGAATCATGTATTATTATTGACTCATAATAATTTACTTTTCTATGTTTCTGAGAAATTATTTATTGAAAACAATAATATATCCTTTTGAAAGCGACCTTGAAAAATAAGAGGGAAAAAAAGGGTGGTTCTGGTTGCTGCTAGTAAATACACATTTAAAAAAAATCATTTTGATAGTAAATTATATTTTTTTAAAGAAAAATGGGACATATCATCATGATTCGTGAATTTGGGCCGACGGCCCATTTGTTACTTGGTGAATCTCGTTCCTTTATAACTAGCCACCGCCTCCTCCGCCTCCCAAACGTTTTTACCCTCGAAATCCCAACTTTATTACAGGAAAACCAGCCATAGCGCGCGAGGTCCAGGGACCTCAGCACACCCCTTCGCCGGGGGTGGTGCGTCACCCCCACGCGCCGCCGTGTCCGCTCTTGAAGCAGCACTCATGGTCCCCTGATCTCATCCGCGACGAGGCCTGGTCTAAGCGGCGCGACTCCTTCCGCCACCGCCGCCACGGCAAGAGCCTCACCGACGACGACCTCGACGACCTCAACGCCTGCATCGAGCTCGGGTTCGGATTCGGATCGCCTGAAGTATCGGACCCGCGATTGTCCCACACGCTCCCCGCCCTTCCCCTCTACTTCGCCGTCCAGCGAAGCTACAACGACGCCGTTTCCAACAAGTCCACTGCCTCGTCGTCTTCCCTCCCTGACTGCGAGAGCCCCTCGGCTTCACCTCTCCACAGCCCCCACACCATCTTCGAACCCAGTACGTATAATTATATACCTACGCGTGCTCATACGTATGTGAATCTGCGTGTACGGATCTCAATTCTGTGATTATTTTGGTTTTTTAGGCGATAATCCGCAGACGGTGAAGACGAGGCTGAGACAGTGGGCGAGGGTGGTGGCGTGCACCGTTAAGCAATCTTCCCCGAGATGAAATTGACGGCGTTAAAACTCTGTACCGTTATCCATGGCGGGGATAAGAATGATCCTGGCCAGGGATAGGCTTGTAAAAGACGACAAAACAAACAGTCCTGAATTCGATCAACTTTGTAAGATAAAACCTTGTTTTGTTTTGGACCAGAATTGCGAATGTGAACAGAACACAAAGAGTTGATTGGGTTTGAGTTTGTTGATATACAAATCTAACGTGCGGAGCATATTCTGATAATTGTTCCCGTTGACTTCAACGGATGTGATCATAACATTAAAATCCGTTTATATTTTAATATTAATAAGCAAATACAGAATCATGGATTTAACTAATTTAGAATAAATAAGATTTTTTTTTACCCAAATGGGAAGATATCGGGATTTAATTGACCCCTCAGCGTGCTAAGAGCTACCAATTAAATTATTCGGTATTATTTTCCTTTTATGATTGGTTATTATGATGTTTTTAATATTGTTGGATTTCGAAATATATTTTTCCATGAATTCGTCCTTGTTTTATATATTCCTTCTAAAATGCAAATCAGTTATAGAAAATGATAAACTATATATAGAAAATATATCGACGTTTTCAATAGCATATATATCACATGAATCGCATTTTATTACCGTTGCAATTGAGTCGATTACTAATATTTGTGATATTTATAATTTGAATTTGACAGATTCGCGAGTTTGATTAGCTTGGTGCACGGTTACAAAAGTTGATTTGAATTTACAAATAAGATTATAAGCTTAAATTGTAGGATCTACAACAAGTGATTCGCGCATTGTATTAGTGCAATTTAAATGGGATTAAAAATCTTTTTACCGTAATGTTTTTTTGTTTAATTCAAATATCAAGAGTTTAATCATGATAAATTAGATTTTAAACAATTAACCGCTTTCGTATTTTTTTCAACGAAAATTAATAATAACGAATGGGTCCTGTGGCTAACAAAAAATGCGAACAAGAAGACATTATCAACACACATTAAAACTATTTTAGAATTGGGATATAAGTTTATAAAAAAAAAATACAAATGATTTAATTAGTTTGGTATTTATTTTTTTTTTTTTGCCTTCATTTTGCATCCACGGTTTCTTGAACAACAAGGCTTCCCTTTTCTTCAAGCAAAGGATTTTTTCATGGTATTCTAATTCTTGTACGTACAACATTATTCCTTACTTTGTTATTTGTTGTTTGTATATATATAATATGCCAAATTGCTTTTGAAAAAATGTAGGTTTCCTACCTTTAACGCCAACATTTTCGTATATATATATATATATATATATATATATATATATATTTGGCAGTACTATATTTTTTTTAGCAATTTATGCTTAGAAGTCCCCTTTTTTTATATAATTTAAAAGAATGGTATAAAACCATAGTACAGAAAAAAAAATAAAGATACATAAAATCATATGTTTAATTTTACCATTTTATAATTTGTGTCCTACACGTATTATGTATACACATTAGTTATTCAACCCAGGTTTATCGTATCATACCAATGCTTACAAAAAAATGACGATCCAACTTTTCTCGTGAAAGCGATATCTCTCTCTCTATATAATCACATTAAACCAAACATATATATATATATATATATGCACACGAGTCCTTCGTCAGAGGAATATATAAAACATATACATGTACACGTGTGTGTGTGTGTGTGTGTGTGTGTGAGAGAGTATGTTGTATATATACTTGCGTGTAATTATGCATACGTGGCAAAGGGCCGGATGAGAGATTAAGAGAAGAATCAAGATGGGCTATATAAGTTTTATATATTAAATGGGCCTCTTAAAAGGGGGCCCAATGAACCCCAAATATATCATAAGAAAGAAGCCAATACTTTCCCCGTGTGTGATATATCTAACGGGCCTCATTTGAAAAAAAAAATTAAATGGATATATCTCCGAAACTTTTTTTTTCACAAGGTACACGCCTAATTTCGAAATCTCCGGTACATATCATTTGAAATATATATATCTTCCCTAAATTTAAATTTAAAGTTCGAATTCGAGATAGAACAAACGTTTTGCATCCGATTTTAGTAGTTAAATTATCTAAATTTGGGTATATACATACAAACTGATGTTGATATTTCAGTATTCGAAACAATCAATTATCTATCAAAATTGGTCAAATAAATACTATTCATTTTGTCTTTTTTTTTTTTCTATTTTTCTACAATGAAACGTAAGTCTAGGGTTTAATATAAAAATATATATATATAGTACTGTCCAGCACGAAATTCCCACTTAATTGCATGGAAATATTATAAAAGGGCGTACTAGACGTCTTTAATCAAAAGTATTGAAATCATCAAATTTTTTATTAACAAGAAATTTACTAAGCATGAAGACAAAAGAAATTTGGATACATGCATTACTAATACAAGGCAGAGGTTGGTTCGTGAAAGTCAAACGAAAAGGGATATCTTACCAAATTTAGATAACTGTACCAATGGTCTACGAAAAACTTTTGGTAGCTGACTATATTACCATCATTTGATTATTCAATTATATGGGTATATAATATATAAATAATACCAATTAGGAAACATATTTTAACAAGTTACGGATATTGTCAAGTGGCCCGCAACATTGAAAACGTAGCCATGCATATATACGCATGGATGTGCCTACACATTTGGATATTGTGTTCGGATGCGGATCATGTCCTGTGTAGTTGCCATGTTCGACCGTTTCATATGTAGATATATTATGTAGCGTGATCTTGAAAAAAATTACACATATAATTTCAATTCAAATGTACATGTATGACCAATTCGAAGGAACAAAAGTACAGCATATGAACGAAGAATGAAAACATGGACATCGTGCTGCCTACTGTTGTGTGGGGAGATATAGAAACGTGTGTTAAATGTGATAAATAAGGTTACAAAGAAGATAAAAGGAAACTTTCCTTTTCCTCTTATAAAAAATAAATAAAATAATACTTCATCCGTTTTAAAATATTTATAATTTTAAATTATTTTTTATATTTCAAAATATTTGTCATTTTATATTTTTAATATATTTTTTTACAATAGTTTTTAATTTTATCCCTATCAAATTCTACTAAATTATTAATGAGTGACTTTTTTTATAAAATTATTTAAAACAATAATTATTTTGAAACCTACGGAGTATTTGTTAATTTTTTTTATTAAAACTGCTTTAAAAACGGCTAGCATTACTTGTAAAATAACAGAACTTGTTTTTGATTGGATAGATAAATCCAACGTGCTGCAACTGGTGCACGATGGAGAAGAAAAAGAAAGAAAGGGAGGAAAGAAAAGAAAAACTCGTACACGACCAAGTCTTGTCAAAGGCTTCTTTTTTAGATTTCTCAAAGTTTCTAGAAGCCGCTCGCTTTTCCCCCTTTATAAATTCTTGAGGTTTGGCCTGCTCGCGTGGGAGAATACACTACAAAATATAGAGAGATATTTGAGGAGAAAAACGCAGAGAAAAGAGGGAGTTATGAAATTGATTCTTTCTGTAGGAAACAACGAGAGGCGTGTTAAGATTGTTGCGAGCTAATGGAAAAATCCGCGATTCAGCCAAATCGCAGTGTTCCTCGCGCCTTTCTCTGCGGCTTCTACTGCTGGGGTTGGGAGTTCCTCACCTCTCTCTTGCTCTTCAATTATTAGTCTGAGATTATTCGAAATTCCTACTTTTTTTTTGTGATTTTAGTATCTGGGTGTTTGTTGATTCGTCGAATCGATTCTGGGTTTTCACAAAGTTGTGATCTTTTCGTTGAATTGATATTGGGTTAGTGGAAAGTTGTGCTCTTTTTGTTGGTTGGTTTGGTGATCGGGGGGTTTCTGAGGGAAACATACATGGCGGCGGCGGTGCAGCGGTCGGTTCCTGCGCCATTTCTGGTGAAGACGTACCAACTGGTGGATGATCCGACCACCGACGATGTTGTCTCTTGGAACGAAGATGGCTCGGCCTTCGTCGTCTGGAAGACAGCCGACTTTTCTCGCGATTTGCTTCCCCGTTTCTTCAAGCACAACAATTTCTCCAGCTTTGTTCGTCAACTCAACACTTACGTAAGCAACCAAAAAAAAGTTTTTTTTTTAATTTCTCTCTATGTTTTAGTCGTAATTTAGATTCTGATGGTGAAAATCGGGAATCTCTTGCTAGGGGTTCCGGAAGGTTGTTCCTGATAAATGGGAGTTCGCCAACGAGAATTTCCGGCGAGGGCAGAAGGAGCTTCTCTCTGAGATCCGTCGCCGAAAGCCGGCGGCTCCTATGAGTTCCACCGCCGTGAATTCTGCAGGAGCCGGCGCGGGGCTATCTTCGCAATCGAACTCCGGCGACGAACTGGGTTCAACGTCGACTTCGTTCCCCGATCCGAATAACCCCGCCTCTGTAACGACACAATTCGCTGAACTTTCTGGCGAAAACGAGAAGCTCCGGCGAAGCAACGAGATTCTGAGCTCGGAGCTCGCGTCGGCGAAGAAGCAGTGCGAGGAGTTGGTGGCGTTCTTGTCGGAGTTTCTGAAAGTGGGGAGGGACCAGATCGATCAGATCATACAGCGGAGAAGCATCGGGATTGTTGCCGGCGATGGATTCGACGGTGGTCGTGGCGTCGGCAATGAAGATGAAGAAAAAGTCAGCGACAATGGCGAGGGTTTAGGTGGTGATGTGAAAATATTCGGGGTTCGTTTGAAATGTGAGAAGAAAAAGAGGGCCCGTGACGAAAGCATCCGGGGTCCTGCACGCGCGTTGAAAATTCACGCGCCGATGTTGAAGAGTAATCGAGTTTGTAACTAAGCTGACTGACCAATCGTCAGTCGACACGTAGCCCAGGTAACGACATTCGATCCGGTGCATGGTAAGCGAAATGCGCGCGCGTACAGAAAATGTTTCTCCGCTTGCGGGTGAAAAGTCCTTTGGACGACTGGCCGAGGGCTAAGATTAGATTTCGTAAAATGTAATTAATGTAATAAGATTGGGTGGAATTTGGATTAGGTGAGAGGACAAATCAAAGTTTCTTGCCAAAGCTAAAGTTTGGAGATTAAAGCAAAGATGGGTCTCTGAGCTTTTGTCGTGTAGGATCCGAAATGATACTGTAATACTTCCTA